>NW_008616769.1:75562-77117 GCF_000691845.1 Merops nubicus
AGTCCTGCTGTGGGAGTGGAGAGTGAGAAAGCTCTGTACGCTCAGAGGAGTATGAAAATATCGCAGGCGTGACCACAACTGGAAAATACCTGGAAAAAACGACATCCCCCCCCGCCCCTCCCCCACGAGTAGCTTTTCAGAGGAGCTTTCACAGGCGACTCTGCCCGGGGCGGGGCGGGGGGAAGCACCCGGAGCAAATCCAGAGGCTGATTCCTCCTGTACCACACCGGACAGGAATTTTAATGCCTGGTTACAAATTACTAATGTATTTTGCTGCGGGACACTAATAAAGTTGCTTTTACCAGCTGGCGTATTGTGGTGCTGTGAATGGAGCGGGCTCCTGCTCCCCCCTCCCCGGCATTCAGATGCAAATCAGCCTTGTGCTCATGCCTCATAATTGCTCCGCATCCCGCCTCGGGCTTCCAGAGGCTCCGGCGAATAATGTTTGCTCGGGCTGCAATTTAGACTGTACGTTATTTGTGACAGTTAGAGCTACGAGGTGTCATTTCGCTGTCTGATTTCAATCTCATGAATTTCGGCGTGGTCGACGCTTCCCAGTAACGTCCAGCGTCGGGGAAGAAGCTCCTGTTTCTGTGAAGCTCCCATTAAAATGGAAAGCAGCTGCTTCTGTAGTTAATGCCCCAAACCTCAATTTTAGAGCCCAGCCTTGGCAGGGTTTATGTTGTAATTTTATTTATTTCGGCCAGCTTATAATTTACTGTAAGGTTATTGCTGCCATGGTGCCAAAATGCTGATCAGGATTACGCTAAATAGTTCTTGGGATCTTTTTGCCAAATTTATGACGTTTTCAAGCATTTCAGCCTCTTAAGTACCAATAATAAACAGCTGAAATACATTCTATATTCTATAATTTTATTTTCATACGCCTTTAACGTAGAATCATGAAGGTTGGAAAAGCCCCCTAAAATCATCAAGTGCAACCATCACCCAACACTCCCATGACCAATAAACCATGTCCCCAAGGGCCACAGCCACATGGTTTTTGAACCCCTCCAGGGCTGGGGACTCCAGCCCCCCCTGGGCAGCCTGGGCCAATGCCTCACCACTCTGCCAGGAAAGAAATTCTGCCTAAGATCCAGTCCTAACCTCCCCTGGTGCAACTACAGCCCATTGCCTCTTGAATGATCTGGTGCTCATCCAGGCCAGGATGCTGGTGGCCTTGGCCACCTGATGTTCAGCAGCACGCTGGATGAGCTCCAACCTGCTGCCCTCCAAGGGTCAGCAGAGTGGAGCAGCAGTAGGTGTTGGGTTATACAGAATTACCAGCTGCTTTTATTTAAAGCTGCTTTTATACACCAGGATTTTCTCCTCCCTGGTGCTCATGTCGGTGGCTCAGAGCTGTTCCTGGGCTGTAGAGCCTCTGCAGACCCCACACACGTCACGCCCCCAAAACATGACCCACCAAGAGCACAGGTAACACGCCCATGGGTGAAGGGGAGCTGGTACATATTGAACCTTTAAAAACATAAATAAAATTTAAATTTATTTAAAGACATAAAGTAAACAGAATTTCTTTTAAATAACTTGATGCGGT
>NW_008616770.1:0-13659 GCF_000691845.1 Merops nubicus
AAGAGGAGAGCAGTGCCCACTCCACGAGCAGAAGCATTGTATTGCAGTGGGGCTGGGGCCACACAGAGTCAGAACCTCATCAGGGGGGTAGGAATTGCTCAGCAACTGATTCTTTGGATTCAATTCTTCAGTCAAGATTTGCCATAAAATGCCTCACACCTCTCCAGTCCTGCTTGGGTCTGAGTTTTGTGGATGACTGTCTGCTAATTCCAATTAATTTAAGGAGATTCATTACCCGTATGTTATTTGCCTTTTCAGAAACACGTAGAGTGTGAGTACCCTCAAGCAGTGACTACAACACCAGTGAAGGCTTTTTGGAAGGGTGAGCTGCATGTCTGATATAATTTTATCAGGACATTCATTCCTGGTTACCTTACATTGGTCTATTACTTTATTTCCACGTGTGGGATGACAATACAATTGAGAAATTTGTCCTCCCTGCCTCCCATTTGCAGTCCTATCCCACCTCCCTTATCTTTTATCTCGTGGTTCTGAACATCACCAAGAGGAGTTTGCTTGGGCTGCAATGATGCATCTGTAGGTTTTCAGCAGCAGAAGTTTTGTAAGCAGTTTGGAAGTCAGAAGACAAAGTAAATAAGCTAAATTCTATATGGAAGCTCACAGCTTCAAGACTACAAAACCCCTGCATTATTTTTGGTTGTGCCATGAACCAGGTCTTTCTTCTATTTCTGTTTTGGATGACTGCTACAGAATAGTTACCTCTCGTGAAGGAACGTTGCAGGCAACTATTCTAAGATCTACTTTGATAAGCATATCTGTACATGGAAGTATGAGGATCAAACCTGAAAAAAAATTAAAAAATACATTCCACACTTCTGAAGGGCGAGTGCAGAACCAGATATGCTGCACAAAGAAAAGAGTCTCCCTCTGCAGTGAAGGGAGAGTGGGGAGTCCTTCACATGATGTGTCAGATGTTGGGACAACCTTCCTCATGTGGGAGCCTCCAGGTGGTGCAGGAATCTGGACCTGGGGAATGACATTTCTGAGGACACACATACTGTGTGGCTGTATGATTTAAACAGCACGTTCATATTCTCTGGTGACCTAGGGAAATATTTTACATTTAAAATTTTATAACTAATTCTGCACCCACTCTGATCTGAATTTTTTTTTTTTTTTAATCTTTGGCATCTATATTAAGTATGAAAAATAATACAGGAACCAACAAAGCCACAAATCACTAAGCATTTAACATCTTATCCTCACCTCACACAACTCTGGAAAAACTTAGACCCTGGCCCTGCAGACAGGTTACAAAACAGATCAAATATGAAAGAATTGCCACTGAGCTAATGGTCAGAACTCTCTTAACATCACTACTGCTCTCAGAAGGAGCTGTAGGCAAAGTTCATGTTACCTCAGATAATGCTTCAGTTAATGTGTCAGGACTACTCAAAGCCTGGTGTTCAGGGCAATCAATCTGAAAACTCACCACTAAAAATTGCTTTAAATTAATCATATTAAGCCCATGTCTTGAAGGGGCATCCTGTGGGTTTAGGTTCCCATCTAATCATGTTAATCACTATTGCTGGCAGCATCATATAGGAGTTCTTCAGAAAAGTGTGCAGATTTATCCTCCTAGTTTTGTAAAGCACAAAGTTTAACTGATGATGGAAGTTGAGATTGGAAGAAAATAAATTAACAAGTTGTGATAAAGTCAGTGGAAGAACATGGGTCTTGGTCCCAGATCACATCTCTGCTACAAGCCCTTAGGAGTTCCAAAAAGTTAATGTGACGTCCACTGTCTTAACCAAATCAACATATCAATAAACATAATTAACAGCAATGATAGTAGAGAATTCTTTATTTGCCTCAAATCCCACTATCTTACCTTGACACATGCCCAGATGGAAATAGAGAAGATAATGAGCACCAGGAGGAACGAAAGGGAAACCAGGATCCAGCTACAAATGCCAATTCCTTCCTGCCTGTCAGCTATAAAAAACATTAAGAAAGAGGAGCAATGAATGTAAACTTTAAAGAGTTATCCAAGGGATGCAGATCTAGCTCAGTGCCATCATGAGGGACTCAAAAGTCCACAGGCTCACTCCCAATTCTTCCCTCCATCGCTCACAGAAAGCCATAAAAGGCCTAATCAAGCATCCAACCTCACAGCCCTTCTACCCAAAGGGAAAAAACAGTTCAGAAAGTACATTTTATAACAGAAAAAAATAAAAATAAAAATGAAAGGCCTTGCCAAAGCTGGGGGCTGTGAAGAAGGAATCAATCCTTGGGTGGAGTATCCATGGATAAGAATCTGTGTCAGTGTGCCATGGCTGGAGCACAAGATTTGGGTGAAGCAGGTAGTCAGGACAACGAGGGGAACTCCTTCTGCCTTTGGATGAACATCTTTAGGAATATTGATGGACTCCTTCATCCACTGGACCTCAAGCTTCCAGATCAGTGCTTGATAAAATTCATGCCCATGCCTCCTCAGCAGGTCCCTCACTGTGTTCAGCTTGTCTCACCCCAAAATTTCACTATCATGAAATCAAAATATATCAAAACAATTTAATTATTTTAGTGCCTGAAGGGAAGGCAGTGATGAGTTGTTTTTCAAGTACTAAAAGTTTTGGGAGGCTCTTTGTAAGGAAAAGGTGATCAAGTTGCAGCTGCTCTTTGAAGAGAAGGGAATCTGGAGCTGCTGATGTCCTCAAAGAAGAGGCATGGAAGAGGGCAAGGAATGAAACAGGACAGTCCTGCCACCAGGACAGAATGCACCAAGGTCAACTGCATTTTGCTAGCTGCAGAACTGCCTTGGATCAGAAGTCAGGAGAGCAGCAGAAGCAGCAGGGATGAGGGCTGGGCTAGCCCCAAGTGCTGCCAGGTGTGGGCCAGGAGAGGGTTTTTGCAGACATGAACATCAACAGATGGAAGTCAAGAGTCACAGAAATGTTCTGAGGGCTGGAGCAGCTCTGCTGTGAGGACAGGCTGAGGGAGTTGGGGTTGTTCAGCCTGGAGAAGAGAAGGCTCCAGGGGGACCTTATAGCGACCTTCCAATACCTGAGAGGGGCCTACAAGAAAGCAGGGGAGGGACTATTCACAAGGGTTTGGAGTGACAGGATGAGGAGTAATGGCTTTAAGCTAGAAAAGGGGAGATTTAGGTTAGACGTTAGGAAAAAGTTCTTCAATATGAGGGTGATAGATCCCTGGAATAGGTTGGACATAGGAGGTGGTGGAGGCCACATCCCTGAGGACATTCAAGATCAGGCTGGATGAGGCTCTGAGCAGCTTGATCTAGTTGGAGATGTCCCTGCTTAAGACAGAGCAGTTGGACTAGATGATCTTTGGAGGTCCCCTCCAGCCCAGACATTCTGTGATTCTAAGGATGCTGAATACCACAGTCTGTTTCTCAAAGCAAGGGGAAGAGGCAGGAGAGAGAGAGAGCTCCAAAGTCTCCTCAGAGCAGCTCCCCCACACTGGTGGAAAGCTGCAGAATGTTTGGGTATGTTCCTACAGCATATAGGGTAGCACTGGGAATTTCTGATGTCAGATAAGATTCATATGTAGATAGAAACTGATCAATAAAAAATAAACCAATTCATTCTATACTTTGTGAGAAAAAAAATTGTCACCACAGTGAAGCATCCTGAGGCTACCTGATGTGTGAGGCATGAGCTAAGAAACCAGTGGAGCAGGACTGACAGGTTTGTCAGAAAACTCCCAGCAAGCCAGGAGGAGGAGGAGGAGGCACAAGGCAGCTCTCCTGCAGCTCCTTCCTCCCTCTGTGAATGGCTGGGCTTTAAGGCCAGGTGTAAGAAGCAGGACTTTAAAGATTTAATGTGAAAATCTTTAACACTTTCCCTGCTGCTTGTTTGCCACCTTCATGTTGCACCACTGGTGTGTCAGGCTACAACAGGTACATGAAGTGCCAGCAGTCAAGTGGCTTTTAATCAGTGGAAGGAGATCAAGGAAACTCATGCAACGGGCATCATTCATTGTTCTTGATCTGAAACTAATCATGAAGGAATGTTTTGTTCAGCAGAACTCAACATTTCTCTCTTTATTTCACCTAAATTGATTGTTTTCAGAAAACTGTCTGAAGATCTTTTCCTCCAGTGCCAAACCTGGTTATCAAGAACTTCATCAAAAGCAGTTTTGGATAGTAGCACCATCTGCCATCATCCATCTAAGACCACTGTGAAGGTACCTGGCAGGAATGACACAAGCCACAGACAGGAGTAACGTCTGGGAACAAGCACCTGCACTCTGCAGATGGAGAGCTGAGCAGCTGAGAAGAGGTAGAGGGCCAAGATATCACTTATCACCACCATGGGCAAAAAACACACATCCAAAACTTGACAAAGTACAGCTGAATCCTTCTCCATGAGAATTGTCCTAGGGATACTGATGCCAGCTTAAAATGTAGATTCCAATGAGAAAAGCAGGATATGAAAGTATGTGTTCTTAATAATGGATCCAGACCCAGCTTCCCAGAACCCACAAATGTTCTCTGATTACCCCAAAGTTTCAAACCATTCAACTACAAGACAAATGGAAGATTCTAGAAACACAGAATAGTGAAGAATAAGGATCAATCACAACCTAAAATTCAACCTAAAATTGTTCACCACACAACTGCAAACACTTCAAACGTCCTTCTGGGGGCTTAAAAATTCTTCTGCCTTCCCTAATTATCTCCTGTCCTTCCCTGTGCACCCCATCCCTGCACAGAGATGTGTGTCCATAGCTGAATTTAGTCCCCAGGGTCATTTTGCTGGGAGGTAGATGCTGATGTGCTGGATGGGCAGCAGGAGCCAATTTGCTCTGTCACCCAGTGGCAGGTTCTGAATGTTCCTCTTCAGCCTACCTGAGAGACATGAAGAATGCCTGGGATGAAATGAATTTCTGTTTGGTTAGTTTTGCTCCTTTTTACTATTATTGAGACCCTGAGATACCCCTCCCCAGCCCCCTCTCAACACCCCCTGACAAAGTGAGGCTTACCAATCAGGTGCTCTGTGTTGGTTTTCTTGGATGTCTCTCTCTGAGGATCCACCTATTTGAGAGATGCTCTGATCCCCTCACAGATGAAGCAGCAGCAAACCTTGAATCTGCACAGGGCTCAGGTGAAGCTCTGCAGAGAGGCAGGGTGAGAGGAGAAACTCCCACTTGCAGAACCCTCTAGGAGTCAGTTACCCTGCAGAGGAGGGGGTGTTCACAGAAACAAAGTCTTGTGGATCAAGGTTGTCTCTGGTGTAACTCTGTGGTCTTCTGTGGCCACCTTCTGGCTGGGGATGCACTTGGGCCAGCTAGTTTTAGACCCCACAAAATCCAAGCTGGAAATTATTTCTGTGAATCCCTAATGTCTGTCACCAGAGAGTGAAAACAAGATGAGACAGGAAGAGAAGATAAAAAGTCTTATGAGGAGAAACTGAGGGAACTGGAGTTAGCTTGGAGAAAAGGAGGCTGAGGGGAGACCTTATTGCTCTCTACATCTACTTGAAATGAGGCTGTAGCAAGGTGGGTGTCAGTCTCTGTTCCCAAATAACAAGGGACAGGACAAGAGGCAACAGCCTCAAGTTGTGCCAGGGGAGGTTTAGTTTGGATATTAGAAAAACATTGTTCACAGAAAGGGTTGTCAAGTACTGGACCAGGCTGCCCAGGGCAGTGGTGGAGTCCCTGTCCCTGGGGATATTTAAAAGATGTGGCACTTAGAAACATGGTTTAATTATGGACTTGGCCATGTTAGGTTAGTGGTTGGACTTCTTGATCTCAAAGGTCTTTTCCAGCCTAAATGATTGCAGGATTGCACAAAGCCAAAGTACTCTACTGAGTACTGCTCCCCTGCTATACACCTCTTAATGCTATGGGGCTCAGCTACCATTCAGATCTCAAATACCAGCAACACATATAATCCTGCAGGACTGCAGTGCTGCAGTACAGCCCATCACACACATCCAGATCCTGGCCATCACTACAGGCTGAACCCTGAGTGGTGCTAGACAACCTAAAACCCACAGCAGAAGCATTTCAGGTCCAACGTCTGAAAATATTCCCACAGATAAGAGCACTTTTCACAAAACACTTTTTGACAATCAAACCGAGTGGAGCTTTTCAGACTGAGCCATTTCTGAAGGCTGCAGAAGAGAGCAGCCTTCTCAAGGACACAGATCTGTTGCTTGTTACTGGAGAAAAAATGAGAGGTGGCTTTTGGTGAGTAGCATATGAGCTTGACATAGAGCTGCATTAATTACATGGGTGTTTTCTGTGGGCATCCATCTCCTAGGGTATCTTTGAAGATCTGGCTCCAGCTTCATTTCACTGAAGTCTTCAGCCCTGCCAGTAATCACATTGGCCCCACATGGGTCATTCAAAGCTGATTGCTCCCCAGAGAATCCTTTCTGAGCTGCAGAGAGAGGAAACCACTGAATGGATGTTCCACATCCCAGTGAAAACTGTAAGCACAAACAGCTTGCAACACTTGGATTGACATGTTTGTGCAATATCCCCCCAAACAGGTGACAATACCCACCTGAAGTCATTTGTAGCATTTTCCTCATTATTTGGCTTCTCACACTGTGCTGCAAGCCCAAACCTGTTCAGGACAGATGGCTACTAGCATGGCAGCAAGGATGAAGTTAGAAAAGTGCTTTAATTCAGAAGAGAAAATACAATATGTAAAACCACCCCAACATCTTTAATTTTAAAACACCTCAGTTTTATTGAAAATAACTTTATTCCAAACCATTTGAATGCCACAGCTGGCACAGCTGCTTATACCATCAAACAGATGAGGAAAACATTAAAATCTAACAGAAATAATTGCTCCCTGCTGCTATCAGCAATTCCCTGAGGTGCCTGTGCACATATCCCTTGAGAGGACACCAAAGCAGATGGTGTTTTCCTTCTGTGCTCAGCAACTGTTGTAGTAATTTCTCTGTGTTCACTTCAGCTGTACTTTCATTCCCAGTTTCAAAAATCTGAAGTCAAAGGCAGGGTAATCTCAACCCTTTCTCCTCGGGGCAACACTGGGGCACGTAGATAACCCATGGCCCAGAGTGCTACAAAACAGAGGAGAAAATACTTGAGTGCTCTGGTGCAAATCAGTTTAGAAGCTGCAAGTTGACTGGTGCTGAAGAGCCTGACCCAGCCCTGTCACAGAACAGTACCACAAAGAAAAGCAGTTTGAGTCCAAAGCCATCTGAGCAGCACTCACTGACTCTGAAGCAACATTAGATAACAGGCAGTGGCCTCCAACAGTTCTCTGCACCAAAACAGCACCCATCCTTTACAATTTCCCTGAGGGTCCAGTTGCTCCCACTTATCTCATCACCCCGTTGCAGAGACTCAATCCTACAGACCAAGCAGCCACTTCAAAGCCTGTTCAACCTAGAACAGGAATTCCTGCACACAGACAGTTCTAAACAGTGCCAACCCCAAAGGTAGCCAACAAGTCATCAGGCAGCAGGCAGCCCTTGTGTGAGATTTGTATATAGCAAAGTTCTTTGATTTTCTTAGATCTGTCTTAGATTTCAGCTTATCCTTTCCTGACCATTTTAAACCCGTGCTGCTTTCCTCCTATGCACTGGACTTTGGCCATGTCCCAAAGATTCCTCAGCCCAATCCCTTCTGGGCCTGAATTCTGCCTAGGCACTAGCTTACTTGCTTCAGGCTTGTCCTTCCTCTCCTCCAGATGAACATTCAGAAGGGACAGGACACAGAGATGATGAACAGTACCATCCTATTGCTTGTAGGAACATCCTCCTATCGCTCCTCCTTGTGGAACTGGGCATGACCTGATGGGGAGGTGACAGGAGGCAGCCATCTGCCTACACTTTGCTAGAGTATGAGCCAATATGAGAGACACTCCATCAAATCAACTGCTCCCATCTCAATCCAGAAAGGAAAGCCATTTGCAAGGGGAAGGCTGAGAGGGGATCTCATCCAAACATCCAAAGGGTGGGTGTTAAGTGCATGGGGAGACTCCTTTCAGTAGGGCCCAGTGGTAGGACAAAGGGCAGTGGGCACAAACTTAACACAGAAAGTTCCACCTAAACATAAGGAAAATCTTTTTTACTGTGAGGGTGACAGAGCACTGGAATAGTCTGCCCAGAGAGTTTTTGAGAGTCTCCTTCTCTGGAGACATTCAAAAACTGCTTGGGCAGGGGGTTTGGACCAGATGATCTCCACAAGTCCCATTCAGCATCTACCATGCTGTGATTCTGTGATTAATACCACGGCAAGTTTCCTTCCAGGCCCAGCCTAACCCACAACACTCCCTTGGAAATCAGAGGAAAACCATGGAAAATGGGTTCCTCTCATATTCACTACAGCTTCAATTAAAGCACTTGAAAGAAACACCCAAACTTGTATTTGCAAACACAATTCCAGTATGTTCTTAGTTTTTCCAACTAAAAATTTTCATTCAAATAAAATTTCATTCCACCTTATCTTTGCAGTCTGTCAATATAGCTGAAATACTGCAATAACAGGCAACTTGAACAATGAAAAAATCAGTTAATCTAGAATTAAGCCAAACAGCAACAGCCCTCTCCCAGCACAGGCTCATGAGTGAGCTCAGGACAAAACACCCCCTTCAGAATCTGCAATAATAGGCAAAAAAATGAAGGTATGAAAAATCATAAATTAGTCCAGAATGAAGTCATACAGCAACAGCCCTCTCCCAGCACAGGCTCATGAGTGAGCTCAGGACAAAACACCCCCTTCAGAATTTCCAAGACAGGGTCACAGGAGTTTGCTGCAATGCAGAACACAGACTTTATTCCTGAAGAGAAAAAAGAAAATTAATAAAACCCAATTTTACATCAGGAGAAATATTTAAGAAGTTGAAACTTACCTTAATCCTAACCACTGGAAAGTTCAATTTACAAAATCCTGCTCAATGTGATTCAGTAAGAACCACAGCCTGTTCTAGACAAAATAAAAAAACTTGACAGTTGAATGCTTTTTACCCTACTTGTCCACTTGTCTTACCACTGATGACAAGCTCCTGTGCAGAACTACAGCTGCTCTGCAAGAAAAACTCTTTTCTGGGTCAAGTGGGTAGTCACCACTACAAAGGTGCATTATTTTAGCAGAATGGCAATTATTACAGTAGATATTTGATGTCTGGCATTTGTTTTTGACTACAAAGCAATGTGAATTAAACTCTGATTGCTTGATGGGGAAACTAGGATAAAAGTCAGAGCTCAAACTCAGCACCTCAGTAAGGTTACAAATTGCTGACTGACTTTAAACTACTTCACATCTATGGGACAAAAGCCAATTTGCTCTTGAGAAGATATGTGTATTTTTATTTTCTCTCCTCCAGCTGATCTACACATCTACAAAGAATGAGAAAGAAAGTATAACAAAAGATGGTAGAGATTTTTTTCCACTGATTTCTTGAGTCAAGATACAAGGCACTGATTTTAAAAGCAGTTCAGGGTGGAGAATCATTACAAATCAGTTGGTTTCACAAAACAAAAACATGTAAAGGTGCAATATGTCTTTAAATTAATATGTAAATTTGATTATTAAAATGCATGGCTGCCCAGCTGCTGACAAAGGATCGAGGACACTGTTCTCATTTTTTTAATCTAAACACTTCACAGGATATTTCTATTGCTACTCTTTAGGAAACTGTTTTGATAATTCAGTATATAATTCTGTGTCACAGAGAAACAGCATAAGCAAGATCAAACATTGGGAAGTGTCTTAGTAAAAACAAGTTTATTCATCTGCATTTTAGGCAAATAGGTAAATAGTCAGTAAAGCCATCTTGCCATGACTGTACACTTTTTATTAAAAAACTTGTGTTAAAAACCAATACAGGAATTTCAGTTAATGTTCTAAAAAAGTTTGTTCACATCTTGAAAGAAAATACATTAGCAACATTTCCCAGCAGAATCCATCTTTAAAAAAGTAAAACTCTAAGTGCAGAGCTTTTCTACAGTATAGTATCCTCTACGTTTTAATTTAATCACAGGATTGAATATCATTCATCTCTAATTGTCTCCAGAACACGATCAAGAGTTTAGCTTAAATAGATGATATTCAATGATGTGTTACACATTGCCACAGGTACTAACATGATTAGAAGAGTGCACAACTGAATTTCACTAACAAAGCAAGACCTTTCTGCTGCATCACAACCCTTCCTAACCAACAGTTAATTTAGCTATATGCCTTTCAAATCATGTATGTTTTCCAAGGAAAAATACTAAAAAATCCATGGTCCAAATTCTGCTCCCACTTATACTCACAGGAGAACTTAAGCACCATCAAGTTGTGGTTTCTAGGTGGAGAGTTTATAAGGGAGAGAAGAACTTGCCCCATGTCTGTAAACATTCACAGAAGTCTGCAGTGGAAAGTGCTGGCCAGGCAGCCCACCTGCAGCACAGAGAGGTGTGGGGGCAGCAAGAACGTTCTGGAACATTATTTTAGAGGCAAATTAAAATGCTTTTATGTACTTTGGAAAGACATATTCTCAGCTAGCTAAACCATACTCCAGTAAAACATAATCCACCTCTACCCAAACACAGTACAGAGTCATTTCCTAGCTCTCCTGTTCAGGTTCAGAAAAAGGAGTACTCAGTTCAGCAGCAAGCCCCTGACACCATTTCCAAGAGTAAGAAAACCCCCACACCCCTCTGATCCAGCCTCCCCTTAACATACTGCTGATGCTAACAGGAGACCCTCACACACGAAGAGAAGACCCAAAGAACCATAAACTGACCTTGATCTGTGCACACTCAAAAGTGTGCATCTAGACAAGAGATCATCTACAGCTTTGAGTATCTGCTTTCAGTCTAGACCTCCTTCTACATCAACCACATATACCATACAAAACATAACAGGATAGGTGCTTATACACACTATTAAGTACACTACTTCTCCCCATTCAGTTTGACAGCCCGTTGCTCTATTTACATAAACATCTGTTTGAATGTTCCTGATCCTGTCAGACACCAAACATTCAACTCAGAAGCCAAAAGGAGAGTCAAGCATGCTCAGCAATTCACAGGATCAGACCCTGAATCCATTAAACGCAATCACAAATTAGGTTTGACATCTGACACAGCTTCCTGGAATCATTTTACCCTCATGTTTACCCTGTCCCTTTCCCAAATTCACACCGTGCTCCCCCTAATGCAGAGACAGCCTTCAAAGTGAATAGGATCAGGCTCTGTCCAGCAACCATTGCAGTCTTTACAAACATCTGGTATTTATTGCCATCCACTCTGGGGCAGACTTGTCTGCAGTGAAAATGGTGTTCCTGGCGTTGATGGATAGTTAGCAAACCCTTCAGGCTGAGCTGTGTAGTTCTCCAGAGCAGAAGCAGAATGTGCCTTCAAGGAAGAGAAGGAGTTAGGAAACAGCACGGACACACAGAAACAAACAAAAATCCAAATCAAGCAAAATTTCAAGCACAATACCAGTTCTACTCAAGCCAAAACAAAGAACAACCTGAAGTGTGCAAAGAATGGAGATGAGCAATGCACCTCTATGCAGATGTTAAACTGCAGTGCAACTATTGCTCTGAAATATCAGAGAGTGAGGAAAGCAGCTGGATCAACAGGAAAACTGAAGAAGTGTTAATGGCATTTACTTCCCAGTGGAGTAAGCCACAGCTGATTTGGAAGGTGTAGCTTAACCAGCAGCCAAAGAATTTCACTGACTTTGAACTTTATCTTCACTGCTCAGGTGGCTAAGTGTTAATTTTAGTGATTGGAAGTTGTAAATGAGAAAACTGATGTTTTCTCAGTGCGATCTGTGTACACAGCTTTCTACAGAATAAATAAATTCCTGAGCTGTAACAGCAGCATGACCTAGAGTGAGTAATTGGCTTCTTTCAATCTACTTCCCCTGACATTCATAAGACATCTGACAATATTCTGCATATTGAAGAATACTTTGATGATAGTTTCAGGTAACTTAAGCAGCCCAATGACTAAAATAAGTTGTTTCATGGACAAGAGAGATGGTTAAAGTACATATTACCTAAAACCACCTCAAGCTTATATTAAAATAATTGTACTTGTGGGAACTATCAAGAAAAAGGCACAACCACAGCAGACAAACTGAAGACAATCTGACTGCGTGTGTACAGAGGCACATAATTCACAAAGTGGTTTCCCACAGAAATCTTTGCAGTATTAAAACCTGACTGGAACTGAGCACAAATTTTGCAGCTACACGGTCAGCTCATTAGATTCAACACAAACCCAAAAGAAAAATCACTTGTGTATCTTTATTGTCATCCTTGTAATCAGTTCCAGAACAAGCTGGAGGTTGTAATCAGTTACTGTAAACCCACAGAAGTTAACACACAAGCACACGTCCAAACTGGAAGCAACAGAGCACCAACAAAGGGGCACGTTACCTGTAGCAGTGCTGACTGTGCGGCCGCACTGTGCTGCAGCTCCTGCAAGGAAGACTGTGCTGCACTCTGGGGAAAGCCAGGGATACCAGGGAGGGATAAAAGACCAGGAAAAACTGCATTTCCTGGTGTCTGCAGTCCAGAAGTCAAGCTGAAAGAATGTCAAGATGGGACTATTAGTAGGGACATCCACATCACATCTTATCCTATGTTGCTCTCTCTCTCTACTCTTATGTCTATATTAAGCACCTCTTTTTCTAAACCTCATAAAGCCCAGAATTTCTAAACAGAAGCCCAGTTTCTAACCCACCTACAAATTACTCAGGCACACACAAACCAAGACTGTCTGGAGCACACCTAAGAAGGGAATTCAGAAATTTTTGTACCTTGGCTGTGCCTACAATTGGTACATTAAAAAAAAAAAAACAAACATTTCAAAAACAAAAGTAATGCCGAAAATTTCCTTAAAACATAGGAACACCTAAGATATTGTCTGCTGTAACTTGGATGTGTCAATGGATGCCCATGTGGAATCCATTCCTGTAAAAGCCTAAGAGGTGCCAAGTATCCTGATGTGGGAAACAGGATCACTCACTGGATTAAACTGTCAAAATGGGGACTGCTGAGGCAACCTATTGAGTAACTATCAGTTTCTAAAGACAGGTGGAAATCTGTTGGTGAACTAACTTTAAAAATTAACTGTAACTGTTGACTGCGAGTGAAAACTATGTCTAGGCCTAGAGTAAAAATCAGTTGTTTTGCTCAAGAGAGAAAGAAAGGGTTCTGAGCTCCTTCAGAACCAGAAACATACCCAGCCTGTGCAACAAGTGCAGAGTTGAAGTTTGAGCTAAAGGCCGAGGCAAACCCTGGCAGGACCGGAGCCGGAGATGGGGCTGTGGCAGCTGCCGGCAACGGTGCAACTGCTGCTACTGCAGAGGATGCCTGGAGGCCAGGGAAAGAAGGGAGAGCAGGAGTGACAGAGGGCGTGTTAGAGACAGGAAAACCAGGGAAGGATGGGTTTGATGATCCCAGAGGTCCCTGGGCGACAGAAAAAAGGGAAGGGACAGCACTGGACAAGTTAAGCGAGAAGGGCGGGGCAGAGCCTGCTGCTGAGGCGGCGAGTCCTGAGAGGACGGCGGCGGTGGAGCTCACGTGAGGGGCGGGCACGGCGGAGGCGGCTGTAGAGGGAGTGGCCAACAAGGACCCCGGGAGAGTGACGGGTGGCGCCAGCGCTGGACTCCCAGTGAAAGCAAAGTTACTGGTTAGAGAGGTGAAAGGAGGGAGCCCGTTGAACACAGGGGCGATGGGAGCGGAGG
>NW_008616771.1:0-6874 GCF_000691845.1 Merops nubicus
CGTTCAGCAAAATACAACCTGGAAATGTTAGTTACATGGGGTCCTATGGAATTTTTACAGTTGTGATAGAAGAGCCTAATAACGTATAAAATCAAGGTCAATGTGCTCAAAATTTGATACACTAAAAGTGAGTACTAATATGAAAAATTAATTGCTGAGCATAAATCTCCAGTTTCACTTGGAAGAGTGTCACTCGCTTTCCAGTGAATGAATTATAATCCTGGCTGACCTTTGTAAAATATCCTTTGATGAAATAACAACATAAAGAGTGTTACTGTGCTTGTTATTACCATAACTATTAATGAGGCTCATAGAATCACAGAATGTCTGGGCTGGAAGGGACCTCCAAAGGTCATCTAGTCCAACCCCCCTGCCATAGGCAGGGACATCTCCAACTAGATCAAGCTACTCAAAGCTTCATCCAGCCTGATCTTGAATGTCTCCAGGGATGGGGCCTCCACCACCTGTCTGGGCAGCCTGTTCCAGGGATCTATCACCCTCATACTGAAGAATTTTTTCCTAATGTTTACCCTAAATCTGCCCTTTTCTAGCTCAAAGCCATTCCCCCTCATCCTGTCACTCCAAACCCTTGTGAACAGTCCCTCCCCTGCTTTCTTGTAGCCCCTCTCAGGCACTGGAAGGTCGCTCTAAGGTCCCACCGGAGCATCCTCTTCTACAGACTGAACAGCCCCAACTCCCCCAGCCTGTCCTCACAGCAGAGCTGCTCCAGCCCTCCCAGCATTGCTGTGGCTCTCTGCTGAACACACTCCAACAGCTCCATGTCCTTCTTGTGCTGGGGGCTGCAGAGCTGGATGCAGACTCCCGGTGAGGTCTCACCAGGGCAGAAACATTTCACCCATTGTAAGAAACAGTGTGCAGAAACTTTCTTCTGTTGGCCTTGTTAAGGTGATGGATGAGACTGCCTCACAGGAGGAGGATATTGCAGACTGAAAGAAAGCAGTGGCTGATAAAAAGGGACCTGTTAATGTGGCTCAAAAACTCTTGGAAGCAAGAAACCTTCGCCCCAGTGTGGAACTGTGCTATGACAGTGCATCACAGGCTGATCAGTGAAGTTCAGGAGATGAAAAAAAATATTCAAAGGCAAGTGGAAATCAAGAAAGAGGGGAAAATCTGTGGTATAGATTACTGGGTTAATGGTGGGGACACTTTAAGGGAAGCTGCATGGATACTATCTCTTTGGGGATCCCATTCCATCTTTTTTTTTGGCTCAGAATTCTTAGCCTACATGGTAAAAAACCTATCCATCCATTTTCAATTAATGTGTCTCTGTATATTCCCTGTTAGATTAAAGGACACGCTGGCTCAGGCTGAGACAGCAATGTGAGCTCTGAGCAGATGACAGCTTTCCTTGGAGGAGGAGATCCAGGTCAAGGAGAATACATTGTACATTGATGAAGTGCTCTGCATGCAAATGAGATAGTCTGTTTACATTAACAACTTCTGAAGCCATCATACTGGGAGATGGTGTGCTGCAAGAAGCCAGCTCCTGCTGAGATTTTGTTAACAAATCTCCAGATTTATTGCTTTGGCTCAGTACTGTCCTGGTAATTTGTGCAAGTTGTGCAAGGTAATTTAAACAGATGTAGTATGTAGACCTCTCTTTTTCACAGCTATCTATGCTCTAGAATGCCTGATGATATCTACATGGCAATAAAATTCCAGAATAAGAAGAAATGTCCCTTCTTCCATGTTGTGTGCAACCAATGATATCTATTGCCACTGAAAGGTCTAGAAGCTGTGGAAGCTAAAGCAGGAGTCTCCTCGTAAGTAGTTCCTTGGAAAGTTGGGCAAATGGGAAGGGTGAGTCTTGGGGCTAGCCATATTATGTTCTGTTCTTCTAACTAGGCACAGGGTGTAGATCAATGTTAACAGGAGGTAGGGACTGGTGATACATCTGATTGCATCTGAGTCAAGATCAAGCCAAGGCTGACTTGGCTAATCCCTAATCACTTCCTCACCCCATGTCTCAGTTTAAAATGAACAACAACGAGATGAGCTTCGCTGGTAATGTGTCTGAAACTCTGCAAAGAGAAGTGCTGAAGAAAGAGGATGGGCTATTTTTTTTTTTAAAAAAGTAGGGATGCCTGTAAGGGTGGAAAAGGGCTCACTGCTTCCTTTGGTTCTGATGAAGAAAACCAAAGCAAGGGTAAGAATAAATGATGCCAGAGACACAGGAGGGCAGTTCCCAAGTCCAGCATTTTAATGCATGGAATGTAATAATTGTCCTTTGCCTCTCTCTTGCTATAATGGTATCTCCCTTTCTGAGGCACTGCTGTTAAGATTCAACTCCCATACTAATACCACCCCAAAGGTTCCATTCATTGCTTGCAGAGGTCACTGGGTGTCCTCTTCCTGTGTGGTTTAGTCCATTGGGTAGGTGATGACAAAATAATTAATCTCTGAGTCAATCAGGTCTTTGAACTTCCTGTAAATACCATACAACAGTTGATCCTCCTTACTGGTGTCTTCTTGGTTTGTGTAAATCCTGACCTGTATGAATGAACGACAGACACGTGGAGGAGGCTCAGCCCATTAAAGCTCGTGCCAAGAAGCCTCTGTGCCTGTGGAGGAATCTAGAGAAGGCAAACGGACTGAAAATGTCATCTCCTGACAAAGGATTTCTGGGAAGAGTAAGGTTCCTTATACCCCAAGATATGATGCATCAGATGTGATGGGTCTGCACAGATCTGTGAGGATGTACTGGATTCAGAATCTAGCATGTAAAGTAGCATGACAGCATGGTTTACACCAGCTACAGTTGTGGTTTGGCCCCAGTTCAGCACAGCATCCCTAAAGAGCGAGATGGGTTTATATCTTTTTGCAGTTCAGTGGGATTCAACCCACCTGCCTCAGTTTTAGCACAGACATAAGCACTGGGCTTGGGAGGTGACTGAGAATCTCTAGCTTGAGCTAGAGGTGACAGAGGGAATGGCAGTCTAGGAAGGTCTTGTGGAACTGAACTTCTATATTATTCTGTACATGGCTAAGTAGGTTAGAAAGCCCCATTTCTGTGAGTTGTTCCAGGCTCATTATAATGCTAAAACATAACATAAGGAAGGTAGTTATGTTAATGTTTCTGTAAGTGACCTTGCTGTGGGCATGGGGAACCTCACCTTTCTCTGGGTATTGGAGAGAGGAAGGGAATGGGAGTTTTGAAGAACAAAGTCTTACCTCTATGGTAGTCAAAATGCATTTTCTTTCTGTGCGGTTTTTTAGTAGCCGCTCTATAAAGGCGACACTTAGAAATGCCCAGACTTTCAGAAATAGCAACCTCTTGCATGATAAGATGAGCTGTAGCAACTCATCATCCAGCAGCTCATAGTCATTGTTTATTTCAAGTGTTAATTGCTGGAAAAAAATGAACACTGTTAGTACTACAGAACAAAGCATGGGTGCATTCAATATACCAGAGAATCCCAATTTTTAGCAAGAGAAATTACTGTCAGCAGATCAATTTTGTACCTTGACATTAGCAGAGACTCAGTTTTGTACTGCAAAAACAGCACATGCTACAGCAATGTCCACTCTCCCATTAAGATTGAGGGGGTCTCTTGTCTGTCTTTTAGGATGGTATGTGATGCACAACTTCTATTACTGTTAGAAGATGCTACACAGCTCATGCCATGATCTTATTTGACATATTGGAAAATATCGCAGATACAAGAGTAGATCCAAAGTCAATTTCTAGAAAGATTTACACGTCTCTGGTGTTTACTGGAAATTCTCCAATGCAACAGAACCTAGAGAAAGCTGCCAGGAACCATCGGGTAGTAAGGCTGTGTACTTCCCTCAGGCATGCAAAGATCTGATGCTTCTTTACATGGGTCAGCTGTTGCACACCTTTAGTGACACGTCCTTGGTAACACCAAAGTGCTTTGACACAAGCACCAGTTAATTTACATACACTGTAAGACATTTGTGCATTGCCAAAATGGAGCAAAACCACCAGTGTAGGTTAATGAAGGCTACAGCTCTGTAATCAAACAAGGTGTACAAACGATTGTTGTCATATGCAGATTTCCCTGGAAAAGGGTGGTGTTCAAAAATTCTGAAAGGATAAGAAAGTTATCAGTTACTAAACATTTAGTTATCTAACAGAATAAACCTAAAGCTTTCTTATAAAAAATGTCATTTTCCTGCCTGAAAGGTTCCTTTTGCTCACAGCTGACATGAGAACCACCAGCATTTCAGGTGTTTTAGCTTTTTATGAGGGCAACCTGATATCAGACTGACAACGATTAGCATAATGGGGATTGTAACTGGACAAAGATAACTACCTAAACTAGACCATAGCTGGAACACTGGAATGGCTCACTTAGGAAAATGACTCTCTGAACATAAAACTGATCAGGAATTCCTAATGATGACTGCTGCTATGCTGAAGGCAGCAATTACTTTGCTTATATTTGTAATACTGCAGTAAGATGTCATTATTGTTTCCCTTACCTGCAGAATATGCCAGTAGGCTGGGAGGAGGTTAGTGAGGGTAGGTCTCATTGTCCAGTCTGGGTCACTGAAATTGCAGCTCCGTAGACTGATGCTCCTGACTGGGATCCCCATGAGCAGGATTCTGGCTAGGTGATCATGCTTCATGACTCTTTCAAAGAAGAAGTTCACATTCAGTTTTGGGGCCTTCTTGGCCAAGTTTGCCCATGACATTCCCGAGACCACTTGCCCATGAAGGTCATGGATATGACATTTGATATTCAAGGTGTGCAGGGAATGAGCACTGTGCTCCTGCAGGACGTCCAACAGTTCATCAGAGATGCAGTGATAATTGAAAGTCAGGATGACCAGGCTGTGGAACTTGGACATCGTTTGGTGGAACAAGGTGCTGCTGTAGAGAGGAAGGTGGAAACTGAAGAAATCCTCAATATTGATTTTAGATATAAAGCTTTTATTTTTCAGGCAGCTCAGAGAATTCAGAAGCTCACAGCCTTCTTCCAAGGTTACCCTTGCCCCTTTTAAGTTGAGATAATCAAGGTGTTTGCTCATTCTTTTCAAGAAGGTAGCCAAGTTCTTGATAAACTGAGCCTTGACCACACCTTGCCAGAGCGAGCAGTCTAATTCCAGGTACTCGATGCTCAGGGATAGTAGGCGACTGTTACCCAGATGTGAAAGAAGCTCTTCCATAGTCACTTGAAATCTCTGGGTAAAGGCAGCATCGCAAGTATTTGATAACTTGATCTCAAGGTGCTCCAAATACTTGCCAAATTTCTTGACGTACCGCAGTGCACTCTGAAACTCCAATGTGCGTGCCTTTGATGGCCGGCCATAGAATGTGATGGTTCTGCTTCTCCACAGAGAGCCAGAGCACATGACTTTACTCCACTTTATACAGACCAAGGCAGCCCGAGATCTGTCACTGTCATCTAACCAATGGAAGATGCGCCTCAGACAGACATCAGGCAGATGAGCCCAGCAGCTCAGCTGAGGTTTGCTGTCATCTTCCATTGAGAAGAGAGTTTTTCACTTCACTTCTGGGTCTTGAGCCAAACCTGGATGAAGAAAGCTGTGAGTAGATTTCTTGCCATTCCCACAAGCACAGGCTTCCAAGCAAATGGATGAAAATTTGCTTCTTCCCATTCAAAACCAAAAGCCCTTGCTTTGCCTCTGTACTCAAGCTGTCAGGGTCAAAGGTCTTTGGTCTAAACTATAGTCTAACCTAAATCAAAAGAAAAAATGAGTGAAGAATAGTCACAGTACAAGAACAGGACACATCTTTTAACTTTTTTGCCTTCCGTCTAGCTAAAAAGTGAAATGCTATTCACTGCTGATAGAGCAGCCATAGCCTTTAGAAACCTTTGTTTAGCATCAGCTGTAATAGAAAATGTTTTGTGGCCTGATGCCCCGTGTCTAAAAGTATCCAGTGCTTTGGGCTGTACACATTTGAACAGTGCTGTTGGTGCAAAACTAGTGCAAATGACTTAGCCTTCTGGAGTACTGTTCCACGATAATCATCTGAGGTAGTACCGTGCCATAGATGAAGTTCCCTGTTGAGAGTAATAAGCAATATAAACTGTTCCATCACTCTGTTCAAGCAGGATGTTCAACCATTGTACTCCAATGGGCAGGGAAAAGGCTGGCAAGTCAGAAGACCAACTGGGTAGTAGTAAAACACATGAAGTAAACAACCACAATACAAGAAGTTACCAGTTCCACTCTCAAGGCTGGACTGTGTAAATATTTAGCTCCCTGTGCACCTTTCCAGCCCTCATAGTCTCCTTCCAGAGTTCAAGATTTGTTTACCTCCGATACCCTCCCTCCACAAATTCAGCTGTTGCTATGGAGTGAAGAGGTAACATTTGTGATGTCATGACAACAGAATTTATGCAAGGGCAAACTGAACAAAGCTGACTAGAACCAAGTCATTTGGGCTAAGGTACAGACAATGAAAAAGAAAAGCAGACTTGCTTGGGAGCCCCTTAGGAAATGAGAAATGAAGGCCACAGTGTACAAGCCAGCTGCAGCCTGTGTGCCTTGTCTCTTTTCACCAAGCAGATCAATAGATCAAGTGGCTGAGCAATGAACATCCAAGAAGGGAAGTGCATCCACTGTCTTTTCAGCTATGAATTGCAAACATCAGCTGTGAAATGCAAACCACATCCTCTGGCCTATTAGCTGCTTTTTTTTTTTTTTTTTTTCTTCATGAGGCCTTTTACAGATCAGCCTATTAGTTTGCAAACAGCAGAGGAGGAAGGAAAGAAAGGGGTTTGTTAGTAACTTTGTAGAGAGGTGTTGCAGTGTGCCTCCTGGAGACAGAGGTTTCTGTTGCCTCTTTGTCCCCAGACGTGGGCACACATCCAGAATTTTCCATCTTTCCCAGGTTGTGGTTGGCTTAGCCACCACAAGA
>NW_008616771.1:7123-8263 GCF_000691845.1 Merops nubicus
GCCACTGCCCTCCTCTTCGCTGACGACCACCCTGGAAGTAATACGGGGGTCCTGCTGGGGGTGTTTTCTTCCTGGGCAAAACCAGCGGGTTTAAAACCCTCTGCAAAATATATTTTTGCATAGTTGTAAGGCAAAAATTCGGAATGCATTTACTTCCCACCTCTATGGTGCACATCTTATCATGTCCATTTGGTAAATTACTCCTCAGCTCTTGGGGCTGAAATGGGAAAAACACCTAGTTAAGCTTTCTTGTGGCCTACCCCAAAATCAAGGCTTATTGGCTGACAGGACTACAAGAAGATGCAACTCAAAAGTACGTGATGCCAATCTCCAAACAATTTACCTTTCCTTCTTTGCATGTTCTGTTGGGTGACAAAGCAGAAGTGGATAGAAAAAAACAGAGGCACCGTAAGAGGATGAAGAAAGATCCAAGAGTCTGTTTACAATTACAAAGTCTCCCCCTTCCCATCCAAAATACCAATCCAAACCCCCAGTTTCAAGATAACCCTTATAAACTGAGTACATAGATCTGTTGGAGTAGGTCCAGAGGAGGCCCATGAAGATGATCAGAGGGCTGGAACACCTCCCCTGTGAGGACAGGCTGAGAGAGTTGGGGTTATTCAGCCTAGAGAAGACTCTAGAGAGACCTCATTGTGGCCTTCCTGTATCTGAAGGTGCCCTGCAAGAAAGCTGAGGAGGGACTGTTTACAAGAGCTTGTAGTGCTAGGACAAGGCATAATGGCTTCAAACTGGAAGAGGGTAGATTTAGATTGGAAATGAGGAAGAAGTTCTTCACTGTGAGGGTGGTGAGGCACTGGAATGGGTTGCCCAGGGAAGTTGTGGATCATTGGATGTGTTCAAGGTCAGGTTGGATGGAACCTTGTGCAGCCTGGTCTTGGTGGGAGGTGGCCCTGCCTATGGCAGGGGTGTTGGAAATAGGTGACTGTAAAGAGAATGCAGTTAATGACAAAGTCTGAGTCACCAAGTACACCCTGCAGCTGTGTGCCTGGAAGCCCTAGACCCAGCACTGGGTGAGGTGCTAAGCACTGGGCGAGTGTGGCAACCATCACCAGATGGATATCTGGTGTTATCTGGGTGCCAGGAGGTCTCGTCGTCCCAGTCTTCTGATGGCTTAAGCCC
>NW_008616772.1:0-20246 GCF_000691845.1 Merops nubicus
AACCAGTACAGTATTCATTTTTTTTTGCATATTATGTTTAACCTACATTTACCTCAACTGGTAAATGAGTCAGTTGGTTTCTAGCAATGAGATCTCATGAAGCTGCTGGACTAGGGTTATGCAAATCCTGTTTTGGGCAGAAGCACGTTGTTAAATGCAAGCTAGAAATCTTGAATCTTCCCATGGCCTACCTACATTTCTTCATGATGCAGTGGTTAGCTGCTGAAAATGTTGCAAGGAATTCTGAAGACTTGAGATATGCCCCACAGTCCTTGGGAGCATGGTGGCAGTGACTAGGTCAGGAAGACCAAGTAAACTAAGCATTTATTGTGCCATAGTAGTACCACTAGGGAAGGTTTCCTTGAAAGATTGGAGGCAGCCCACGTTGATGGAGGAGGTAGACACTTGCTGGCTGGTGTCCAGTTGTTTTTGTGTAAGGTGAGGTCTTGTTCTCTGCCTTTGTTTAATCAGTGGGTATTATAAGTTAATCTTGCTTTAGTGCTGGAGCTATAGCTTGAGCTGCATTGTAGAATTAGTGCATCATTCCCTAGGAGACTAACTCCACTCCAGACTCAGAATATCTTACTCCCATGTGTGCAGGAATGTCTTTGAGGAGAAGCTATTTTAGCATTTAGAGAAGAGGAACAAGGAGAAGTAAAACTAATATCTGAATACCCCACATCTTGCAGAGGAAGCAGGAGTGTTTGTAAGTCAGATCTTATCTGACTTTCACATCTATTTTATTGTGTTGACACTTCATGCTTGATCAAAGCACTGTTAGGTTTGTCTGTAGAAGAGAAGGTTCAGAATCTGAATCGAAACTGTGTAAGTGCCCCTCAACATCAGTAGAGGTTTGCTTTTATCAGAGCTGATGGCTTACCCAGGTTGGGATGAGGTATTTTATCTCCCAGTTCATGTCCCTGCATTGGCTCACAATTAGTTTTAACCTAACAATCAATTTAGTGAAAATAATTTCATGTGTTTTCCTTCTGCTTCTTCAGTCTTCCACTTGGTTGTGCCAATTGCACCTTTCCCAGAGCAAGTGGTGCAGTGTGGCTCATAGCTGTACTCCTCATGGCTGACCTGCTCTGGAAAAGGACACCAAGTCCTGTTCTACCTCCCCTAGACCTCATGTAATTAGCTCCAGATACAGTCAATACTTTAAATCATTTTTTTCTCTCTATTCAAAATGCCTGAAACAACAAGGGCTATACTGCAGCTCACAGGGGGGATGGTTTCAGCAGATGAATTGAGTTTGCACCTATAGTTTATCTCTATACCAGCTCTCTGGAGTGGACCATAGAATGAACTGTCCTGTTAACTGTACAAAACCCATGGCTGGGCTGGAAGTAACACACAAATTTCCCAAATGACCTGAATGAAATTACTTAACTGTCCTCACAACTTCTTTTCTAGTTTATCAGACTCCCAACACTTGTCTTACCAATGTAATGATAAGAAGAGTATTCTTTTTTGTTGTGCTTTTGGTTTATTTTCAATGTTTTGACCTTTTAGGATTATTTTAAGCTGATACAGAGGACAATTTCTTCATTTTCTTCTTTCCCAAATGAGCATGTATGTAGGGGAAAAATTTCTATAAGGAAAAAGGAAGCATCTGTTTCATACCCAGGCCTTCACATAAGCATCCTGAGCCTTCCTTGCATGCCAGGTGAAGGAGTTGGACCCACTGAAGCCATCTGCAGAGGCTTGCTTTGGTTTGTTGCCCACAAAAAAATGATTGACATCTTTTCTGAGAGCTTTTGAAATCTCCTGCAGAGAGCATCAGCTCTGACAGCTTATCCAGAACTGGCAGTAACACCTGAACTGCTGATAGGGATTGAAGTCACCCATGCACAAACCAAAGGAGTGTGAAGAGGACCACAGGGCTGGGTGAGATTTGTGGCCTCTAAATCTAATCCTGTGCTGTCATTATCCCCTAGTCCTTCTAACACTGTTCATGAACTCATTAAGTTGATCTTAAAACAGTTTGGGGTTTTTTTTATCATCCTGAAAAGTGATTTGCTGCAACCTACTTGAGCAACTCTTGTGTATCACAGCAGCAATCTCTTTCTCCATGTTCCAGGGACCATACCTCACTTGAGCACTGTCTGAAGATGTACCTAAACTGCACTGAGAGCATTGATCAGTGAGCCCAGCAGTGTTCTCCAAGGTAAGAATGTGCTTAGCACTTTGTTAAATTTTAGCACTTTGTTAAATTTATGCCCTTAGACACGCAGGCTCCCTTCTAACTAGTTCTGTAGGGTTTCCAGAAAATGCTTAACACTCCTAAGGATGCAAAGAGGTAGTAGAGAAGTTCTTTTGAGTGGCAGAAGGCTTTGCAGTGTATGAGATGGTTTTACAGCAGGCTGAATTGCCTGTTCTGTGTGATGATGTAATGAAAGACCCTATTGTAACGAGGGGATAGACACAGGGAAAGGGGTTAGAGCTGCTCTGGGAACCTTCAGTCTGAACCTCCTGACCTTTCTGCAATTAAAATTTCAGACAGCCTTGCACGTGTGCATCCTTTTGACACTGCACTCCCTCAGAGGGAGGCTGTTTGGATTTTAGGCAAAGAGACTTGAAAAGGCTGTTGGATAAATAAATGCAAATGAGCTGCAGATGGCATTGTGTAACTACCACTCCTCCCAAAACCTGCTGCAAATACTGAACGTCTGTGTAATGCAAGGAGTGGTTTATGTTAAGGAGGTAATTTGAAAGGTGTTAGGGTGAGGTAAGGGAAAACAAAGTGAAGGATCAGTGAAGGGCTGAGGAACTTGAGTCTGTCTTTCCTTTCACTGGCACTGCAGCCCAGTGCTGGGTTGTTGCCCTCTTCTTTAACTTGTTTTCCTTTACAAATTCCAAGGAGGACTAACACTTGTGAGTGTTAGAGCTGTTCTTCAGGCTGTCCAGCAACTGCCTCTCCAGCTACAGCTCTCAGACTCCTGGAATTTGGTAGTTACATGCTGCATATCTGAATAGTCTGGATGGCTGTGTGAACTTTCTGTGGCTTAGTACTTCCAGTGTATTAGCTCCCTCATGCTGCATCCAAATTTGGGCTGGATAATGCAATATAGTTTCTGCCCTAAGATATGTAAACATGCCTTAAGGGTACTATGTTGGAGAGAAATGTCACTCAGCTGTAAATAAGCTCAGTCCTGTGTATGAAGGAGTCTCGTCTTAGTGAGGTTGATTAGCCCAAGTGGATTGCCATGCTAAACTGTTTCTGAACTAGTTTTGGTATCTGGACAGGGCAAACATCACTTTCTGGAGACAAGGCTTGAACCTGGGCTGCTGACTTCTCTGCCATCCTTCATACACGTGCTTGTAAAAACTTTTATTAACTCTAAGGCACTTTCAAGCTCTTGGCAATGTAAGAGTGCAGGAATATGAGAGCAGGAGCCAGTATAATTTTCTGCCTGAGCAGTGCTACAGGCTTTAGTGTAAATGGTGATTCAGCTCCTTGATTCTGGATAATGCAGCGTGATTGAGTGACATGAAGTCCTTAGAATTCATGGAGGTTTTATTGTTTTTCCCCCCAAAATGAGAACAACCACCCTCCTAGGTCACAGCCTTCAGAAAGGGGGATATTTCCAGACTGAAAATGAATTAAGCTCTGCTCAGAGTGAGGCCTCTCTGGTATGGAAAGAATGAATAAACTATTATAGGTATCCTGCAGTATACTGTAACTTTAGTGAATTCCAAGTGATCTAAAAGCTTTATTCTCTGCAGCACAAGGCAATGTATTCTTTCACTGGATTCACCTTTACATGTTCTTTCCCCCAATCTCTATATGAGGGTAAGAGGTGTTTTAGAAAATATTTAGAGAATTTTAGAAAATATTCTGGTTATGAATCATCCAAGTGTCCAAATGTCAAGTTGCCTGGTAATATCACACAATGTCAGAGTCTCATGCAAGCTGTAACTCCCATTTGGACACTGAGCAAACAGAACTACTCAAAACCTGCCTGTTGTGTTCTTTATAGAGCAAAGGAGGTCTTTTGCCAGGTTCTAGAGCACCAGAACTTTACTGAACTTCACAGGGTGGAGTAGGGCATGGAACTGGGTTGGCACTGGTATTCCCACATCCTGCTTCCAGCCCTGGTTTAGATCCTCTGGACAGCATCTTAGTTTTCTTACAGAAGAAGAAAACAATATCTGCCTGGACTTGGGAGTTTAATTAGTATTTGGGGGTCTTGGGGGAGACAGGCAAGTCGTGAAGACACAGATAATATATTGACAGTAACAGAAAGGCAACGTGGTGAATAAAACATGATTTTCTAAAGAAATATTGTTTTACATAAGAATTCCCCCTAGGTAAGTCCATGTGATTAGGTAACTGCAGTGTTAGGCAGGATGTGTCCCATCAGGGGGTCTAGCAAGTTGTTTTTTCACCCCTGTTCCAGTTCAGGCTTATTTGGAACTGAAATTGTTCCTGTTTAGTTTCAGTTCAGGCCACTAATGGTTTGTTAACCACGTTGGTAACTTGGAACTGACTCACAACAGCCAGTTGCTGGAAAAGATCCAGCAAAACAGAGCTTCATGCACACAGAAAATATCACCTCCACTTGCTAATTAACTGAAGTAAATTTTGAGAGGGTCTAGCTGAGATTCTAAAAGGCTCCAAAACAACACTCCAGTTGTGGCTCAAAAGAAAAATTACATTTCTAAGTGGCTTTTGGTTAGGTGCTTTTCTCTGCTTGCATTGCCAGCAAGCATGCTCTTCTCTCAGGTGTCCTGGTCACCTGCTGTAAGATGTTTTGGGTGCTACACACAGAAAAGCCTCATTGACTCATTTCCTCCATGTCCCTCATGAGATGAGTCTATTTGATTCCCTGCACTTGCAATTCCTTAGTCCAGTTTAATTGTATTTGAAACAGTCAATAAAGCCCCTGTTACTTAAAAGGCTACTATTCTGATTAATGGATTTTCCCATCAGGAAGGCCTCCTCTTAATTTTCTTATTTCCTCTAGCATCACTGCAGATAATTTTTCCTCCAAGGAGGCCAGACCAATTAAAATTTGTGGTAGCTTTTTCTCCCTCTGTGTGACTCCATACAGAGGGCCAGATTTGCTCCCTCACTCCCCATTGACACTGACTCACATGAGTAGTCCCACAAAAAGGAACACACTTGTATGACTAATCTGCTCAGCAGCATTCAAAGTTCACTGTCTGGAGAAGAATTAAATGACTTTTCTAGAGTGCTACAGAGTTTGCAGCAGGGGTGGATTAAAACTCAGTAGCCCCTAGCAGCAAATGCCATAATTTGAGAAGCAGACCATTTTTCCTGTTGAGCTAAACTGAGTCTGGACACCAAATTTTTATCTCAGTTTTATTTTTTTTTCCTTCCCTCCCTCTTAAAAATAAATAAAATGCAATGTTTTGAGCATTTTACTCAACTGTGTATCAGCTGGGACTTCTTCAAGGGTCCCCTCAGCTCTGCAGCTCTGTCTTAGTTGGGTGAAATGCCTCAGAACATTGATGGTCTTGTTTCTGCCAGACGTTTGCTCAGCAGCTTTGTTGAGCTAGCAGATATATGACTGTACATTGGCACATACATTACTTCAGCTTAAACTAATTTATGGGATGTGGCACCTCTGACACAGTTCCCCTGTTCCAAACAACAGTCTTAATCAACCCCACTCAGAAAGACACACAACGCTGAGGAGCTGTAACTACCAGTAGCTTTTTCTCTTGATTAAGACTTTGGCACTGGTCCATTATTCAGCCCTCTGTGAACAAACATGTAAAGCAGCTCAGTGAAGCAGAGATGGCATCGACAGATGGGTCAGTGGGTTTTTTCTCTCAGGAAGAACAAAAATGTGGTGAGACAACCCAGGGACAAGGCAAGTCGTACAAGAGAACCCAGCCTATTTCCTTCTTAAACAAAGGTGGCTGGAGTGAGACTCCACGAGTCCATCACAGCATTTATTTGTTGGGTTTTGGGATGCTGAGGAGGAGAGAGCTTCCTGAGGCAATGCAATAGCTCTACAGTTATTTTGGAAGATAGGGATGCTTCTGAGGCTATGTCTCAGAGAAGGAGCTAAAAACCTGACAGAGGGGGATAAAAACTGGATGTGTGCCACTGATTCCTCTATCATCTACTTAAGTACCTTAGTGGCCCTCAATATAAGGATACCCAGTTATTTATTATAAGTAATAATAAAGATACTCTGATTGTAGCAAGGTTAGAAAGTGCTCATGGACTCCTCTGGAGTTTGGGAGGACTAGGATCTGTACTATATCATTTTCCTGGTTGTAATCTGCTTTGTCTTGCCTTGCCCCTCTTACTAATGCTAAGAATAGCATAAGAGACCCACCAGTTATGCACCATTACTTTTTCCTGCATAGGCTGTGGCCACTTTCTCAGCAGAGTCCTGAATTTAGCCTGGCATCCACCTCAGCAACTTTTTAACTGAGAAAAAAAGAAAGGAGAAGCAGGAAGAGAGGGTTAAGAATTTACAGAGAGATGTAAGTTACACTCAAGTATAATCCTTGGTCCATCTGTTTCTGCAGCTTGTCTCATAAACCAGGAAAAGAATTAAAGAAATTAGCTAAAGGAATTTTCTTTAAAGAGTGATCAACATTTTGAAGTGTTTTCCTCGAAATTTGCCAAAAATGTTTTTCCATTTAACTCCAAATTTCTCAGATTCTTCCCTTATTTTCCAACTAAGTGAGCTGTTGTTCTAAAAAATGCTTGCCTGTCTTCTAAAAAACAAAGGAGGAAAAAAGGGAGGAAGCTAAAAAAAAGGTCAACAACCCAAAACCTCACAAGGTTTTGATTTTTCACTAAATAACTTTGTGAAATCTGTAATAAAGTTTGGTTTGTCCTTTTTTTTTTTTCAACATAAAATGTGTTGATGCACAGTTAGGATGGATGCCTCCTCCAGCACTGGTGGAGAAGGTGCTGGGCACGAGCACATGGCAGGTCCAAACTAATGCAAGGTGGCCAAGCTGCCAGGCTTTGTGGTCACTTCGTGTGGGATTTGGGTGAGGAAGGAAGTCCTGGTTCATCCTGCTGCTTCTTCCAAGACCTGTGTGCCTTGATAGTGGTTTTAGGTGTCTGACAAATATCCTACTCTTGTGTTACCTCCACCAAAGACTTGTAGGATGTGCAAGCATCCTGTTTCCCACGTGTATGTCCTGCCTGCCTGAAATAAGGGGTTTTTTTCACCCATCTAGAATGAGGCAGGAGGAACAGGGTGGACAACATGATTTTTGAACATATAGGCATAGATGAGTCCATTTTTCTTAGTGAATAGTGTCTTGTCACTATTCTCACTTCTGAGAAATGAAAAAATTAGAAAGCAGTGCAAGAAAAATGATATCTGGAAGAGATATTGGCAATCTCTCTGGTGTTCTAGATGGACCCTTTTAGAACTACAATCCCCTTAATCATCTGCAACCACCCTTCCCATTTCTCTTATCTCTGAGGTAGGGCAAAAGTGATTCATTGCATACTCAAGGCTGAAGAAAAGAAATGCCAAAAGATTATCAAAAGCCAAAAAGTTTGCTGAAAGCCCAAACCCATGAGTTTGTAAGTCAAAGTTACCCTCAAGTTTTCCTCTATATGCCTAATGTCTGGGTGTTAAAGCATCTGGAACTCTCTTCTCCCTGGTACTCTGAGTAGAACTAAGACTCAGGAGTTGCAGCTCTAGGTCTGGTTCTCTACACCCTGCTCTCTGACTGCCAGCATCCCATCAGAAGCAAACTGCCATGACTAATAAGTTCCATCTCACACTTCACATGAAGAGTTTTGGTGTCTTTTTCCAGAGCCTTAAATTGAATCAGGGATAAGCCAACAAAGAGATTACAGACATATCAAGAGTTTACTTTGCATGATTGCCACATATTTGGTGCCAGATACAGTATCCTGTTTCCCCTCTCCACTTCACTTGGAGATCACATCAAATAAATCTCAACTTCTCAGTTATATAGAACTAAAGAAAGCCATGCTCCAGTTTTGAAATGCTTTTCATTTAGCAAGAAATGAAGAAAACAGGCATTGTGCTGAGGGAATTCACTGTGATTTGAGAAGAGATCATGGTGAAAGGTTGTTTTTTTTTTCTGGGGAGACAACATGTGAGCCCAAATCATGATAAACAGGATTGTAGGAGGAGAAGAGAAAAACAGCTCACTGTGGGCTTTTAAACTTGAAAATATTTTGATTATTTGCTGAGAGGTTTTCCTCTGAGCCTTGACCTTTTTTCACCTGCTGCATGGCATCTGATGAAGCAAATTACCATAATGAATCCATTGTTGCAACTGGAAATAAATTTCCTAACTGGCAGAGGTTAGATTCAGGGATGTTTTTTGCAGCCCTAGATCTTACAGTCAACACACATTTTGGTGGATGCTCAGGTTTCTGGGTTAGCTCCTGGTGCTGCCTCTCTTCTTGGGTCTCTTGATGTGACTGAGCACAAATGACCTTTCTTGATCTACAAGAGACCAGTGCTAGTCTTGGTAGCAAAGCCCCTGCTTGCTACCCAGAAATGGTGAGTCTGTAAAAAATGCTTCATCTTTTATCTGTCACAGTGAAGCCCATTGTGCCAAACTGCCAGTATAAAACCAGGTTCAGGCCCTGTCACAGTGAAGCCCATTGTTAACTGCCAGTATAAAACCAGGTTCAGGCTCATCATGCCACAAGTGTTGGGATATTTTGAAAATTTAGCTGTCTTTTGTTACAGTCAGTAAACAGGAGGACTAAAATGTCCTACAGGTGCTTGTGGATTGTCATGGTTTAACCCCAGCCAACAACTAAGCCCAACAGTGCTGCTTGCTCACTCCCCCCCCAGTGAGATGGGGGAGAGAATCAGGACAGAGAAAACTCATGGGTCAAAATAAAGACAGTTTAATAGGTAAAGTAAAAGCCATGTGCACAAGCAAAGTAAAACAAGGGATTAATTCACTGCTTCCCATGGCAGGCAGGTGTTCAGCCATCTCCAGGAAAGCTGGGCTCCATCATGTGTAATGGTGACTTGAGCAGACAAACACCATCACTCTGAACATCCTCTGTTCTCCTTCCTCCAGCTTTAATGCTGAGCATGGTGCCATGTGATGTGGAATAACCCTTTGGTCAGTTGGGCTCAGATGTGCTGGCTGTGTCCCCTCCTAAATTCTTGTACACCCCCAGCCCACTTGCTGGTGGGCCTTGACTCTGTGTTTGTCTGGATTGAAGTTTTAGACCTCTCAAGCAAGCATTAAGTTCACAGGAAAAGAATATTGCTGTTACCTTACAAATACCTTTATTTCCAGGCCAGAAACCTGCTTTTATGGGGCTTGAACTGTAGCTTTTGAAGCACGTAGAATTTGTGAGGCTATACTGTGTGGAGTAGAGAACAGACCTGCCAGTGAAAGTTATAGGAATTTACAATTTATAAGTATGTAGTGCTTGCAATAACATCATAAATATTGAATTTCACATCACGCTCGCCCTTCCCAGCACTGTTAATACAGATGTATTGTCAATCCCCAGCCACTGAGGAAGGTGAGCTGGTCTGGAAACTGGTTCATTCCTCTCCTGAAAAGCCTATTCCTTCCAAAAGTCTAGTGGGCTGGTTGTACACTGTGGGCCCCTGGTTTCCCTCCTAAGCACAAGGGGATTATTTTTGTTATTTCTTCCCTAGTCAAGACTCTGGGGTCTCTTATCTGACTTCCTGATACGTTTGTTTACCCTGGGCCTGAATAAATCGTCCACCTTTGAGAGCCACAGACAGAACCATGTCTCAGTGTAACATCTAAATCTCCTAAAATCTGTTGCTGGACAGATGGAATCATTTTTGCTGCCAATTTGCTCAGTAATGCAATGCAAGCAGGACTGAGGCAGCAGTAAAACACCACTGAAAATTCCAAGTATTTTCCTTTTTGCAAGGCATCATCCATATATACATGTTAAAATCTCAGGAAACTTTCTTAATCCTTCTGTGCTTGTGTATATCTTAATAGTTTTAGAAGTGGTTAGCTATAATCTGAAATGTTTATTTGAGAAACAAGCAAAATTTTACATCTTAAGTTTGTTTTGTGTAACTGTGATAATAATAATAATAAAAAAAATCCACTCTTTGTGTTAAATCTGAACAAAGAGTGAATATTAAAAAGATGCTGATTTTGCTCTTTAGAGCTTGTTTGGCCTGTTTTTTTCAAGTGTCATTGAAGGAACCCATTGGCTTTGCAGCTGTGATTTCCATGTGTCATAGGGTGGAGCCCTGCAGAGCTGCAGCTCTCATTGAGAACCCAAACTCTACCAGGGACTAAGAGCTTTAATGCATCAGTTTTTTTAAACCTGAAAGAGCAAAATCTTCTGGAACCCTGCAAGGGAGCTACCACATCTGGCTTTCTGCATGGAACTGAGATGCTTCAGATCTGTCACAAATCTTCTCTGCCTCTGAAGAGAGCATCATCCTTTCTAATGACACAAAATGGATTATATATCTTTGATGTCATCTTGCATATTTACAAACTCTGCAAATACAGAGACATATTCCCCCAAACACAGTAGGAATTCTTTGTTCCCAGTTGTTAACATTTCAGTGACAGCCTGCTGAGAGCTGCCTTTCTAGCCATTCCCTACTGATATGTTGAATTCTGCTGAGTCTTTTTCTTTGCTGTCATTTGCCTCTCTCCTTCCCCCTACCCTAATCCAATTTAAAACCATTGCAGCCAACAAAGTCCTTCTATTCCATTCTCTCAACACACAAAAATGATGAAGCTGTTTTGCTGATGTCTCTGAGGTGTCTGAGTTGCTTTTAAATTGCCCATGCTTTGGGTGGCTAAGGTTTCTGTGGTTTGAGGTTGCTATCAGCTGCTATTTTTATGGTTATCAGACTGATAATTTGTTCTCTAATGACTTTGTATGTAGTGGCTTTGTCCACAGGGGCAAACCCCTGACAGTTTATTTTGTCACTTTTCTACAACTAACCAGGTTTGGAGGGAGTTTTTATTTCCTCTCCTAGAGTTTGTATATTCAGATGAGTATTTCCTAACACATACTCTGTGCTCATCCTGTGTTCTTTGTCCTTTCATCTCCAGCATTCCAACGTTAATATTGTGGTTCTGTGGTTTCCTGGCTGTACTGTAGTGTTACACATGGATGCTTCCAGTTTAGCTAACAGCATGTGCTTTGAACTATTATTATCATTATCATTAAGACTGCTATTATTATTTATCTCAGAAATACAGAACCTCTAGACAGAACCCTACAGCACTAGGTGTGTTGTACACAAATGATTTTCTGTTTCAATAGATTTCTAACTTACTAGCAAATCAAAAACCTTCAGGATTTCTTTAAGCAGACATCTTGTTCTTTTTTTTATCATGAACCAGAACTTTTCACTGTTTGTTTGCTTTCTAGGGGCTTGTTGTCACTAAGTTTTGCTTTTGTACATTATCATCCTCATCTGCTTAAGTCTCATGGCATTTCTGTAGATATGTTTTGTCAGTATTGTCTTTAAACTTGTGTAGGGAGAAGACCAAATGGAGGGAAACAGAAATATTCTCTGCATAACACCAAGGACAGCATTTGTCTCTGAGACTTTGCACTGGCTTTTGAGCACATGGTCCAACAAAGTCCTTCTATTCCATTGTCTTAACACACAAACAAGCACCAGCTACATAAAATACTGCACTGAAATACAGTGAGGTTTTGCCTTGTGTGAATCAAGTTGAGTTTAAAGCAAATCTCCAGTTCCTGTGGACATAAACACTGGTGAGATTTTGAATAGGGGTGTGAATTCTGTAGCTCAAGCTGACCTCTAGCATTTTAATCACTGGATATTGCTAGGGCCTGATTAGTACCTGATGGTTCAAATGCAGACAGTGACTCATTTCCTGATAACTGCCAAATGAAATGTGCTTCAACATGAGGAAACAGAGGGAGAAAGGGTAGGAAAAAGTCATCCCACTGCCATTTAATAAATGGCATTGGACTAAAATCTTTTGTCCTGGGAATTGTTTACATGAATGAATGATCTGTGAAATCTAAGCTGGAGAATCTCCACGTTGAATCTTTTCAGACCAGAGCAGACTGTGAAAGCCAACAACAAATAAACCACAAAGCCAGGGTTAACCAAACCAAAACAAAAAGTCCACTCTGAGGTTTGTAATTTAGCACAGAAAGTGCAAAATACATCAGACTGACTTTTAAAAAGGCATCTTCTAAGGGTGGCAGTGAACCACACTCCTCTGTTCTTCCAGTGAAGCAGGACAGATTTATGTGTAGTTCTAGAAGCAGGGAAAGGGCAGATTCTCTCTCAAATCAGTTTGGTTTAGAGCCCATTCTGATGTAGCTATAATTCCTATCATCACTGGGTGAAACAACATTTCTGACAGTGATGCTTTTTGTCATCAGTGGAGGAAACCATTTTTTATTCACACATAAAAATCAGAACTAGTACAGGGTGTTACTTTGTCTTTTGCTGGTTCAAATTGCTCTTTATATTCTTCTAGACTTCATTGTTCTTCCAGGAAGAGCATCTTGAAAGTGCTTATGCAGATCATAGGCAGCTCTTAATCTCTTATGCCTCTAATAATAACAAAATATCCTCAGTGCATGAGAAGCTCATTTGCTCCTTGAAGTCAGCCAGAAGGGTTCCTATTTACTTTAGTGATTTTTGCCTCACTCTGAATGTTGATTTACAAATGTCACATCAATAAACATTGCTTGAGTTCTGTGAAAAACAGCTGAAGGTTCTAGATTTATTCTCCTCAGTAAATTTAATAATTCTCCTTTTCTTTTAAAAGAAGAGACACACATTCTTAAATCACACCTTGTCTGAATTTACTGCTGTCAAAGAAAATAACAACAATAATGTTGTGTTAAAACAGTTGCATTAAAGGGGGGAATTTACTAACTACCACATCATTCTCACTCAGACCTGCTATTTTAAGAGGACCTTGTCCATAGCATTTTGACTAAAACATCCTGAAAAGCTCCATCACCTTCACCAGTGCTCAATGCCTGTGTGCTTTTCTTCATTAGAAGAATTATCTGACCTATAGTTGTACTGCCAAATATGTTTTCAGGTACTTCCTCTGCACGTTACCTTAAGATACAGCCACTGATAATTCTTTAGGGGACCTTTAGTAAGGGAAACTTGGAGCAAGCAGCAATTTTAAAGACTATTTAGTCTAAGACACAATGAGTGAGTGACAATGTGCATGTTGCTCCCACAGGCATTAAGGTGGCTCTTTGGCAGAAATTAATGGGTATGTCAGAGTTTGTCTTGAGGAGCTCTCTCTAGCAATCCTGATGATGCTGCCTCTCATGAAAATAGTTGTTTCACTGCCTTTACAGGATCAAGTTTAATGACAGGTTTCAGCAGTGATGTAGGGATCAGCTCTTTTCTATCCTAACTTAAAAACAGGACTCTATGCTTGTCTGTTTAATGAAAATATTGTGGTTTTGTCCATGTACAGATGTAAAGAAATGAGCAACTGAAAAAATATTAAAAAACCACATTCCTTTTCACTTTTTTAATGTGAATCCTTCAATAGCCTCTTCTAAAACATGAGGAAATATTTACTAAGAGAGCCCTGACTCCAATTCAGAAATATGCTTGATGCTTATAGTCAAATATAAGCACATTGAAATTCTCCTAAATTGGGATGTAAACATAAGGTTCTTTGTGTAAACCAGGCTTACAGTATTGTGATAAGATTTCCTCTGATGACTTTGTTACTTTTAAGAAATAATGGATGTTTACCATAAATTTAGGGTATTATAATAACTTAGCAATAACTGCCAAAGTTCTTTTTGTAAGGAGGGAACTTGGTTGCTATTCTTCCATATTTTTGATGTAATTAATATTTCTTTATAAATCACTCTTTTGATTCTCATCTTCCTGTCAATGTGGACTAGTGAAACTCTGCCACATCATGGGGATTGTCATGTAGATTGACACAAAGCTTCTATTACAGATATAAATTGAATAATTTACCTCTGCCTTTAATTGATACTCACCAAAGGGTTTTACTTACATTCCTTCCTTGAGAAGAACTTTTATGGGTGATAAATGGGTGGCTTTAGTAAAAGTTTTTGGGTACAGATGAAATCAGGGCTGTCACACCCAATGACATTGAGTTAATTTGGGGTTTATTCACTTTTTTAAGCAGTTTCTATAGAGCTCTACATCCTGAATCTGGCAAAAATATTAAAAGGAGCAGCATAAAGCTTTGTGAAGTGTTGGAATGATGTTTCAGCTGTCTTGAGCTGAACCATGTTCCTAAGAGATGAAAAACATTTTTGTCCATTTGAGATAACTGCAAGGCAGCCAAATGATTACATTCAAACTTTCCAAAGCTTGCAAAGATTTGCTTCTCAGTCAAAGCCAAACATCAGTAACTACTGCCCAGAAGGGACATTGTTGTTTGGAGAGAGAGACAGCTCTAACTGATCACAGTGCTGAGCCTGGAAATTCCATCTCAGCCTTATCTTCAGCATCGTGCTTTTGCAGTGCTCTCATGAGCTCCACCACTGCTGAAGCAGCAATGCAGGAGCACCAGACCTACCTTTATGATGTAAAGAACTGCCCCAACAAAAGAAGTGCTGAATCCCTACATTAAGAAAGTTGTAATGTAGTAAAAAGCCTGGAGAACAGAGAGCAGGCATCAGTGTTCCTTCTAAAAAATGTACATATACTGCATAAAATTCAGCAATTAACCTTTTTTTTTTGATTTGAAAAGCCACGTGACTAAACAAGATGTTCTGCCAGAATTAAATATGTGTTAGCCTTTATCAAATGCCTGTGGATAGATGCCTATTAACAGAGAATTTGGGCCTTCAAATCTTAGCCTACAGCAATTTATTTGTCTGTGTTATGATGTTTATAAGATTTCTCCTGTTCTTTTAAAAACAGTTGCTCTTGGAGATGGAACTAAACATTCCAAGGAGATGTCCTAAAGAAACCAGGTAGAATATCTGCAAAAATAAGTCAGCATAGGAAATGCCTTCAGAACAGTTTAGTCTTGGACTGAGGTACTGATTCCAGGATACTTGTGGAGAATCAAAAATGACAGATATGCAATATTCAGTTCTTAGCCTTACTTAGAGGCACCAACATGTCTCTACCCAATCTTCCCCAGCAAGACTCTCCTGAAGGCCATAGTGTAAACTTCCCTTCTCAAGCATCCTGGCATTTTAGTGGGAAAAGGGATTAACATTAGAAAACAGACCAAAAAACCCCACCCTTCCCTGAAAACAGTGCTTTTTCTGTGGTGCTTCTAATACATAGATGGATTTCACTTACCACCAAACAAAAAATTCCTTTTCTGAGAGAAGGACTGATTCTTGTAAAGGACTAAAGATTCTGGGCATCTGGAGTCTCTCCTTGCTGCCAGCTTTTCAGTGAAATGCAGTTGCAGTCTCTCCACCATGTGTAGGGGGATAAAAAGCAGATGTCTTCCAAATCCCTTGTGAAGTTTCTGTAACTGTCATTTCAAAGAAAACACCTTGACTTGTGCACCAGGCAAGTCTGAACTGAAACCACAGAGAGAGAGTAAATCTGACCCTCCTCGTGTCCTTTTTAGAGCCTCTTTTCTGTCCATAACTGCTCTTTAAAGGTAAATAAACACTGTTCTTTTAATATGTGAATTTCTGCCCTAAGAACACTATTAGGGATTGCAGAAATATTTCCTCAGTGTATATTCAGACATTATTAAAACAAATTACTGTATTGCAGTAGAGCTAAGGCCCATTCATTCATTCCTAATGGTGGAGGACTGTGCAAGGTCCCTGAGGTAGCCCAGAAACAACCACTCTGTTGTAAGCTTACACACTGAGTTATTTCAAGTGGATTTATTTTGTTAATATCGTATAATGGCTCCCAGGAGGAGATGAAAACAAACAGATCAGTGCTGATTATGCCTCCAGGTTATTCCCTGAGACAAGGCAGTAACTCTTGGGTGTAGAACTCAACAGCTACAGAAAGATTGGGCTTTGTGCTTTGTGTGCTTTCTTTTCTCCCTTTGAACCTCACAGTTTTCACGTGCCTTCAACCACCACAGACCCACATTGTGCAGCTTGCTCCATGGTCTCCAGATTGCCTGGACTGTGCCTGGCAGAAGTCCAAAGGGGTCTTGTACACACAGCTAGAGTTAGTTTTACACCACCCATCCAACTCTCCCATTCTTGGGTTCCTTTAGTCTCTGAGCCACCCGTTGGCATGGGATAAAGCTGTCCAAAGAAAAAAACCCCAGTAGCTGGGGATTCCTGGGGGGACACAGACAATCCATTTGTTCCCCCTTTTATATTCAGTGTATTGAATACACAAAAGATGGGACCTAGAACACAAAGGTCTCTGTTGGCTTTGGCTCAGCCTAGAGATACATGCCAGCTAGGAAATTTGGAACCATGTTCTGATTTGGCTCCCAGTGGGAGTGTTACAACCTTCCTCTCAAAACCCCTGCTCCTCATGCATTGCATGTTCCTGCCCCTTCATCTCTTTCCATTTTCATGTCAGATGCAGGTTTCTGTAGTCTTTAATCTGCACATCAGTGGTGTGACTACACAGTAGCTTTGCAAAGCTCTAGACAGACAGTCAGATCTTTGCTCTAAACCTTAAAATCCCACTTTAGAGCTACTTGACTGCTGATCAGAAAGCAGCCCTGAAAAGCAAATCCTTAGGATTTTGTTGCCTTACTGTGCTTTACTCTGCCAGCCATTCTTAAAACATTCTGAGGAGCAGAAGCTGTCTGGCTTGAAGGATGGTAGGTTTTTGAAAGCAACATGGCTTTCAAACAATCTAAAAGAGAATCACAAGATTTTGCCTCTATTCCTGAACTCCTGAGGCTTCAGTGGATAACAAGACTTTAAATCCCTTGGCAACAACCTAGGCATCAGTCCAATAAAACAGTTATAATACTTCCAAATAAGATGAGGCCAGGACAAGGATACATTTCTGATTTCTTAATGCCTGGTTTGACTGTTGCTACTTTAATAATATGTTTGGACTTTAGTTTTAGGCCTGATTCAAATCTCTGAGGGCTGAGCTTTCAAGGCATAGCTGTCCATACATGTCTTTGGTAGCTGTATCAAGCTTATGTACATTAGACTGGGTAAGGCTGACACAACTTTGACCCTGGAATGTGGTGACACTTGTGGTTGGCATTGGATGTTTCTCTGGAAAGCTGGTAAGAAGGGTTTTTTCAGCAGTTTTAGTAACACTGGGGTTCAGAATTTTGTTGCAGAGAGTAGGACTGAAACATTCTGAAGTGGTGTCTCTTTAGAAGAGCTCTAGAGGTGACTACACTTCCTACTGTGACTGCACTGCCTATCACATATCTGTTTAATCTCTTGGCTCAAGGTACCATGTTATCACTCCAGTTGTCACCAACAGTGATGGTAGTCTGGGGAACCTGATCCTCTGCCATCATTTCCCAGCTTCCAAGGATGAGTGTCACAGTACATCCCTCATTAGACTACAGAATGCCCCAAGCTGCCCATTTTTGTGAGTTTTCATCCATCTTCTGTGATAGTCCCACCTCTCTCCTGTGGCCACATGCCAGTATCTCCATGTGATTCAGGAGAATAATCCAGTGAAAGAATCAAGTTCTCAGTGTGTCAACTGGTAACTTGTAAATGCTGTCTTGTAAAGGGGGGCAATATTTTCTTCCACATCCTAACACATCTGTGCTCCAAACTTTAGGTTAACTCACTTGTTGCTGATAGTAAATGCTGCCTTGTAAAGGGGGGCAAAATATTTTGGATGAAATCAGAGCTTATTTTCTTCCACATCCTAACACATCTGTGCTCCAAACTTTAGGTTAACTCACTTGTTGCTGATAGAAATGTGTTTCAAATAATTTATTTTAAATCTGTTTTTGCTTTGGAAAGGGCAAGCAGTAAACTGTGGTAGTAGCCTGACTTGAAGATACTGAGTAGACACTTCTGAACAAGGCTTATTGAGGGAAGGTAAAAGCTGTGAGGAATCTCTGCCTATTCTGAGCCCAGCTTAGCCCTATTTAGAGCCTTCCAGTTTGTTTTAATGATGATCTTTCCTGCATGGGTGCAGGGGCCCTGATGCACTGATGCTGTTGCAAGCTCCTAAGACAGATGTGTCGTGCTGTGCTGACAATGGCTCCATTCTTTGGGCCCTGACTATTGTGAGAAAGCTCTTTTATTATTATTATTATTTTACTAATGGGTATAAAACTCACTGTGTTATTTAATTTTTAAGTTCCTTTTGAGATACATGAAAGGAACGTGGTAAAAAGAGTTGAAAATATACATCTGTCATGAAGACTTGGAGTTATTTTCTTCCTCACTGTGCTTGTTTTGACTATTCAGTTTGTAAACTCTACAAGAAAGAGGCTTTTAACCCTGGTTTTCACTAGGATCTCTAAATTTGACAGTAATGCAGTGAAATAATAATGTTTCATACATACATTTATAAATATGTCCAGTATATATAGAGCACAAATTGTTTTGTCAACAAAGTTAGGATTCCGTTTTTTATTCAAAGCACTTTATCAAGGCAGTTCTTTAGTAAAATTTAAAATCACATGAAATTTCCAATAAAAGACAAACCCCAGAAAAATAACAGAGCAGGGATAGGGACAGAAAGGATGAGCAAATAATGAGGTTTATATGTGGAGTATGGGTCAGATTTCAAAAGCAAATTGAATAAACTTAAGTAAACCAACATGTATTCTAAATTGGAATCAGCTCTAATTTTATGAGAAATCTGTGTACCTCCTATTGTAAATATTTATACTTTCAAATTTCCTTTAATAAACTGCCAGATATGATTCCCCAAAGAACATTATTTACTTGTTTTAGGTTTTAAGTAATCTGCCCTTCAATTCTCCTGTGAGATCAAATTCTTCCACTAGCAAGACAAGGTTTTTTTTTGTATGGGAAATACAATTTGTACACACATTACAGCATCATCTATTAGTGCCTAGCTGACTGTAGTGACAAAAATTTTACTTCATAGAGCATTAAAATCCAAATATGATGCCAGAAAAAGTGCCATAATCCTTCCTGGGCCTGAAACCCCCCTACTTATCTTAACAGAAGTAACTTCTGCACAAGTCTCCCCTGTCCTAAATCACTGCCTGTGCCTCAACACAACTTCAAAGGGAGAACTTCATCCACCCCAAAATAGGGGGATTATTAGTGCAGGAATTATTCTGCTCAAATTTACATATAGCTGCTCATTCTGTCTCAATTTACCTGCAGTTATTAGATTTCTGACAATATGCTCTCTATTGATTGGTCTTCCTCAAGATGATGGGACAGACCCTGAATTCTGTCCCACCAAACTAATCCTGTCTTATTGTGTATCCATCATTAATTCCTCTCCCTTCTTTCATGCCTTAAATTCCATCTGCTGCCTACTTTCCCCACTCAACAGCAGATACATGCCTTTGAATGAACTACCTTGATGCTTGCCCAAGAAAAGTCCTCACAACAACTTAGACTGTTACTTTTGCCTTGAGCTTTTAAATGGAAAACACACTATTAACTTCAATTCCATAAGATTTAGCATTTGTGGCAATGGAAATGGAAACTCAGTGAAGACTGTGTCACATTGCAGAGTTAGTCATTTAAGTTGAGCTTTCCCAATGTATCTCACAGACTTTTTTTCTTCACTTCAGTGCAGTATTGAAGTATTGAAGATGCTGCCACAATTGCATGTGCTTTCCAGCATCACTTGCTGTTCTATCACATTTGGCATGACTAAATTCTAAGTTCTTTAGGTCAAGGGCTGTCTACAGCTCATTGTTTGTACAGTCATTACTAAATCTTTTGTCCATCTTGATCAGTCTCTAGATTTTGCAATAATAAACAAGGGTAATCACAAAGCAATTAGGAGTTTTCAGTTACCTCAGATTTGATCCAGCAACATAAAAGCAAGGTCTCATTATCCCTTGTGCCACTCATAGCAAGTTCATGACCAGCACATGTAACTTCCCCCCTCTGCCCTCCCAGCAATCCCCACTCTCTTTTTCTTCATGTAGTTAAAAAACAGGCAAGAGAACAGCCTCAAAAATACTTGGGAAAAATTTGTTTTCCAAGTCTCTCCAGGTCTTGACAACAACACAGAACTAGAAAAACAGAAAAAGAGAAAAGAGTTTCTAGTTGGGCAAAAGAGTTTTGATCAAAACAGCATATTTGTGAGGATTAGATTTGGTCTCTGGTTCTGCAGAGGTACAAACTGGACAGTGGCTCTTTATGACTTCCCAGCCCCCTGCTTAGGCTGCCAGGGTAAGCATGTTTTGGATGAAAATCTGAAAAAAGAGTAAAAAAAAAA
>NW_008616773.1:0-4257 GCF_000691845.1 Merops nubicus
CCCCCTCGTCCCACCCCAGAACGAAAGGTTCCTGCTTAGGGTGCGAGTTTAGCTCGAAACTGGGGATACTGGGGAGCCATCGTGGCCATCGCCACGTTGCCCTGATGGCCACAGTTACCCTATTGCAAAAAAAAATAAATTAGAATAAACGGGGGAGAGAAGTGCCATAAATCAGCAGTGAGGAGCTAAGCCCGGGAGTGGGCGGGGGGCGTTTGTGTGGAGGCTCCAGAGCTGCAGGTGTGTAGGCACCAAACGGTGCTTCTGGGAAATCCCAGGCCCCAGGCTGGCACACAAAGCTCAGGCAGGGTGAAAAGCGGGGCCTGAGGAACAGAATTGTGTCAGTGGGGACCAAGAGGGTGGTGGCAGAGGAGGGGGACAGGGACCACGACTCGGAGGGGTGATGCTCCCGGGCAGGCAGGGAGCTGTGAGGCCCTCAAACTGCACGGATTCCCCAGGGAAGAAGATTCTGGGACAGCCTGTGGTAGAGGACAGGTGTACTGGGGTGGGACAATTCTTACCTGCTCCTAGCAGGACGGACCATCAATCCAAGTCCAATATGTCCAGAGTGGAGGCAATAATAAATCTGTCCTTGGCCACTTCTCATCTTGGCTTCAGCTGCCGGTTCTTTAACTTAGAGGCACGGGGAATGAGGCAATGATGGTGCCCGAGCGGTGCAGGGTCAGGAATGGCTCTTTTCCTGACATGGAGAAAGGCAGGAGCACGGGAAGGGTGAGGGAGGTGGGGGGGATTGCCCCACAAGCTGCTGCTCACACTGCTACCTGCTCCTCAGCCCCTTTGGCTACTCGGCGGGGGCTGCGAGAGGGAGCAGACAGCGAGGCTGGCTCTCAGCCCCCAGGTGCTTTTCCCTCTTCTTCCTCCCACTCCTCCCACCTTCCTCCAGCTGCTGGTGCTGCTCTTTCCTCCCACACAGCAGCTCTAAGAGGCTGGAGGAAACAGTGAGGAACAGGGGAAGCACTCAGAGGCTGACAGCTGCCACTGCCTGGTTTCCTTCCAGAGCCCCATCTTCCCTCGACCTTCACCATCCCCTCCCGGCCACGTGAAGTGGGGTGCAGAGAAATGTGGGTGCCTGGGAGCTAAAGCTGGTCACCGTGGCCCTGATAAGAAGCCACTTCACTGCGGAGTAAGGGAGGATCCTAGGAAGATCAAAAAATCATCAGGAAACATAGTAACAGTGATTGCTCATCCCCCCAAAACCAAGCAGTGCCAGCCAGGATCCATTTTGCTGGAAACCTGGGGAACAGGGTGCAAGCAGTGGTATGAGGTGGGAATCAAGGGTTGCTGGTGACACTTCTAAGTGGGAGAATCACAGGGATGAACTAATTTCCACCTTCTCCTCTGTGCCTTTGCTCATTCTACTGAGTATCAGCTTTTTAGCTAATATTATGGATTCAGTCACACTTCTCCTCCCTCTCTCAAACTTCCCAGTGCCACGCTGACAATATTAGAAAGTCTTGTTCTTCTTTATCGCTAAGTTGAAGGGCTGTGTGTTGAGCAGACAAATCACAGTAACCTGACATGCTAGGTAGGACATGCTAGCCAGACTGAAAGAACCACAACTGTCACTTAGTCACACAGGAAAAAAAAAACCAAAAAGGCAAAATAAAAAAGTGCTCAGGGCTAAGCCAATAAATAAATAGAAATAAAATGATAAGAAAATTCAGGTAGCTAATGGGCAGGCTCTACTTCTCCAAAGGCTGAAACTACAGTCAGCTCAGAAGGGGCTTGTCCTGGCTTCTCTTCTGAAGAGTTTCTAAGGAAACTCCCACCCAGGTTTCTTATTTCTGCCTTTTTTTTTCCCTCTTGCAGGTTCTCCAGCTGAAGAAAAAGAGCCTTGCCTACACTAAAACATGCCCAATTGCTTGTTCCTCTGGTCAAAACGTCTTTGAAACGTTTTAGGGGTAAGCAGTTGGTGAGAAGCACTCTGGGGTTTGAGAAGCCCAAAGCAGGCTGTTGGTGAAGGGGACACAAGGCTCTCGGTCGGGGTGGCTCTGCTGCTCTGCTCCAAGATCTCCTCCTTCCCACCCCAGCCAGAGAAGGCTTCAGACAGGTTGCAGCCACCTCTTTGTGGAGGTGTCAGTGTTCTCCTGCCAAGGGTGGACGGGGTGCCAGGGGGGTGTTGCTGCAGAAATCCAAGGGAAGGCCCAGGTAACCCAGCAGTGAGGAGGATAGGGACCCTTGCTGAGCTCTTGCAACCTGATGTGCTGACCAAGCTGCTCCAAGTAATTAAAATTGCCCTATGATGACAGTCAGGAATTCATTAATTAGGGTTTGGAAGATCGTTTGACTCACCTGCCTCATTTTGCTGCAAAAGACCATAAGGCACTTCTGTCACCAGCAGATAACGCAGATTAGGAAGGTTTTAGTCCCAGTTTTCATTATGGCAGCCTGATAGTAAATGAAACCAGCTCAGTGAATGAACTGGTGATTTGTTTTATACCCCATGGTCACAATTCACCACAGGGTTGTTTCTCATCGTGGTTGCAGCCATGCATTCATATGCTGGTATAAGATACTGGTGTGGCAGGGCAGACAATGCCATCTAGTACCAAGTCATAGAACCACAGACTGGTTTGGGTGGGAAGGGACCTTTCAAGGTCACCCAGCCCAACCCCCTGCAGGGACAGGGACATCTGCAGCTAGAGCAGGGTGCTCAGAGCCCCGGCCAACCTCCCCTGGGATGGTTCCAGGGATCTCACCCTAGATCCCTAGGGCCAGGGTCTCACCACTCTCAGCATCAAAACTTTCTTCCTTCTCTCCAGTCTAACTCTCCCTCTTTTAGTTTCAAACCATCACCCCGTGTCCTGTCACAAAAAAAGTCTGTCCCCATTTTTCTGACAAGCCCTCTTTAAGTATTGAAAGGCCACCAGAAGGTCTCCTCAGAGCCTTCTCTTCTCCAGGCCCTCGTGCCATCACGCCACCCACTTGTGCAGAAAACTCTTCCTCAGATGACCCCACCTGATGAGGCACAGACCTCACTGCACCTGCATGGCCCTGAGAGCCAGTGGGGCAGAAGATGCATCTGGTGTGTGGCTTGGAGCTGGGCCATGCTGGTGTGAACACCTTGGCTACCTGAATCCCATCCTCAGCTTTCTTTTCCAGCCATTTTTGCAATCCAGGTGAAGTAGGAAAAAAAAAAAAGTAGATTCTAGAGGCTGTAAAATCTTGCCATAGAAGAATTTAGCTTGTGAGTACATTCCACCTTCCCAGACAAGTCAGTAGGCTAGAAACCAAACCAAGTCTAGTCAGGTTCAGTCAAAAAAGCACACAACAAAAAAAAAAGGGGGAGAAAAACTTTGTGGTCTCTTCTAATGCGAGGAGTAGGAAGCACCCCTCAAACCAGCAGCTTCAAAAAACTGCTGCATCTTCACTGGAAACTAAAATGCTAAGATGTCCACAGTTGAAAAAATGGACTGACAAAGCCCTGGGAGAAAACTTCATGGTATTCTTCAGTTGTCCAAAGGGAAGGATGCCAGCCAAGGGGTTGGACTGATGGGGTGGAGCAGGGTCTGGGGGACCTCTCAGCAGTGGGAGGGTGCACCATCCCCTGGGGGAGGTTTCTGTGCTTCTGCTCATCCCCTGGCACCCCTGCCTGCTCCAGCTGGAGAGGCTCAGCAGCTCTTGTGGACACAGGGCACATGTGAACGTGGAGAGGACTATATGTCAATAGCAGCTGTCTCACTGCCCACAATGGTTTTGCAGCATCAACTCAGAGCTTCTCAAGTATCCTCCTCTGACTTGTCCAGCCAACTGGAAGAAACCATCCACCTCTTTGTCCTTCTTACCTTGTCTGGTCCTGCAGTCAGAAACAGTCTGTGCTGCTACAAAAGCAGGACCCTCAGCTTCCTCACTCTAACCTGCAGCTTTCTCTCCCCCCTCTGAGGGTCTCACCACTGAAGCCTGGTTTCTTTCCCTGTTCCTGGAGAACATGGTTTCCTACCTTAGCTCCTAGCACAGCAGTTGGACAAAACTGGCTTCGTCCAGGTTTCCTCCATCCATTTATTTCTTCTGGATGGCATCTGCTCTGCTAGCAGTGATCACTAGACAGGGTACAGCAAAGGGCACTCATAAGACTCACTGGTAACTCTGAACGTTGTTTAGGTTGGAAGAGACCTTTAAGATCATTGAGTCCAACTGTCAACCCAGTGCTGCCAAGTCCAGCACTGACCCATGTCCCTCAGCACCACATCTCCACGGCTTGGAAACCCCTCCAGGGGTGGGGACTCCACCACTGCCCTG
>NW_008616773.1:4368-5481 GCF_000691845.1 Merops nubicus
TCCAGGCTCCTGTCAGGAGCTGTGCAGAGCCAGAAGGTCTCCCCTGAGCCTCCTTTGCTCCAGGCTCAACAACACCATGCTACCATCTGCAACACCTGCAGCTCTAGAAAATAATCTCTTGAAAAAAGAGAAGCAGAATTAGACAATTATAGAGAGGACTGACTTCAGAGCAAAAAGCAAAACAGCCAAAAATTCAGCTTGAAAGTTCTCCATTAAATCAAAGGACTGAACACGGAGTTCAGCAACAAATCCCAACTCCTGCCTCAAGACCATCCTCCCAGATTAATAACACCACAAAGGCAACTCATGCTCACCTGTAGGTGGAATTGTTCTTTCTGTGGCACCTCCTCTGGGACTACAGTACTCAGTTTCTGTTATTTCTGCTCCATGATTTCCAAGTAGATCATTAGGTTTCAAAGGTAAAGGAAAAAAAAAAATCATCAACTAGCTTTGAGCAAGAAGAGCACAAATTGATAGGAAGGTTTCCAAGCCTCAGTGTGCACAGCTTGGCTTTGTTTGGATCAGCTGAGCACATTTGAGCACGTTCAGCAAATGAAGAGAAAAAAAAAAATCAACAAAACCAACCCCACAAGTGACAAAACTTGATGCTTTGGGGACATTTCTGTCAAGAGAGTCTCATTGACCCAAACGTGGCCAGCTGGGCCTGTGAGAAATCAGGGCAACCTGGAACACTCCAGAAGGACACTTCTAAGTGGTGCTCGAGATGGGAGGACCAGCCTGAACCTGCCACACATCATCAGTAGCTCTGGAGAAGGAGCTTGCATTTTTCTGGATGCCAAGGGAAGTTCTTCCAAAGCATTTCCACTCTTTCTGTGCTGATACAAGACCATCCAACTCTTCCCATCCCCTGCTTCACCCAGGGGTTTCTGTGTTACTGTTTGTATCCCCTGGCACTGCAACCCCTTCTCATACAAAGATATAAACAGACATGATACCAGGTCCAAAAAAAACCCTGTATGTTCTAGAAAAGGTATCTGAGAGTGTGTGAGGGAGGGGAAATGCCTTGCCTCAAGTCCTACAGGACAGGGACAAGCCAGGAATGTTACTCTCCATGCAGCAGGTCTAAACCCATGAGGTTCTCTATTGCTCAGC
>NW_008616773.1:5512-23880 GCF_000691845.1 Merops nubicus
TGGCAACTACTAGTTTTTAATGTTTTTTTCTGTAAGAGCAAAGGAGATGGGGTGTGAGTGAGAAAAGAAGGTTGGAAGCTCCATCAGGGAACTTTTGTGATGAGTCTCTTTGGTCTGTTATGCCAAATGGCCATTGCAGGTGGTGCAGGGTGTCCACAGGTTGTGGAGAGCAAGATGCCACCCTCCTCTGCAGTGTAAGATCTGTGGCTGGAGTGGGATGCTGTGGTCACACTGGGTGCCAGCATCACATTTTGGGATCTTCTTTCTGATGTGGCATCAGGGCAGCCCTGACCAGTACAATTATGGCATCAATGGTCAACCAAACCCACTGCTCCATAGACAGAAATACCTGATTCTCTTCCTGCAGCTTCTGTCCTCAAAAGGCCCTGGATGTCAGGAGCATGCTGCTATCTGCAAACAAATGGACACTCTCTTTTTTATCCTATCTGATCCTCATTTGTGGGTATGCTCTGAAAACAATTGTGGAAAAAAAAAAGCCTTTTTTTTGTTTTGAGAAGAGAAGATTTTCCCATTTATGTCTAACTATAGCCCTAAATGAGGCTATTTAGGCAATATGTTTAGCAGAGCCAGTCAATATGAAATGAGTAACTAAGTCTCATTGTTAGCAATCATACTGAAGTGCAGTTGGTCAAAGGTACCTCAGCAGTGACTGGAAAGGAAGAAGCTGTTCAAAGAGGCAGTTTGTCACATTCATTCTACACCCAGGAGGGTGGATCACCCTCTGAAGAGAATCAACTTTTCCATGTACTGAAGAAAGAGCCTAGACAACTACCTCAGCTTATTTAAAAACAGCTCCAAAGGAAGGAGGTGAATTCCACCCTTCACCAGCCAGCTCACCCTGCAGAGAGTTGCACCTTTGCTCCACAGAATTCACAGGCTCTCCTTTCAACATGCTGCCCAGCTCATCTTCCCTTCACACCACCAACACAACTGCTTTTTGTTTGACTCACCTTTGAACACAGCCCAAAACATTCAACCCCACCCTTCTTTGCATTTATACAGGAGGGTTGAAGACATGGAGATGAGGAAGAAGAGTCTTCCTCTCACCTCCTCCAGGGTTGGAGCCAGCATTGCACAGTAGATTAATCAGTGGCCCTGTGCAGCACACCTAGAATAATTACCATGAATTTCTGAAAAGAAGAGTTAAGAGGGACAGGTGGGCTCTGTTCAAGTCAGTTGTAGGGCAGGTGACTGCACACAGCAACCCAGCAGCACATGAACAGCTGGACAAATTTTATGAGGCTAAGGCAGTACACATTCCCTTAAAGGACTTAACCAAGATTCAGAAAAAAACCTCAAACTACATCAAGTCCAACTACTGCAGTTTTGCAGGCCCACTTCTAAGGTGGAAGTTGTCTGGAAATTCAAACAGAGCAAGCAGAGCCAAGCCCTGCTCTCTCCTTGCTGGCAATGCCAGCTTATAGTAGGGTCATTCTGTGTGATGTCTGTGCACAGCACACCTTGCTGCTTTTAATAAAAAATAAACACCACAGTGAGCAAGATGGAAACTGCCTGGAGTACAACCAGCTCATTTTAAGTGCCCATCAGTGCTGCCTATGAGCATAATCCTTGGTGATCCAGAAAAGGTCTATTTTAATTCCATCTTTTGTCAAAGCCAAGGATGACCATCTGTGCTCCACATATTGCTGCTTAAGGTTCTTACAGACCAGCCATACTCTGCCCTTAAATCCTGGCCTCCCTCATCATCACTGAGACAGATGCAGCAGAGAAAGAGTTCAGTGTGGGGCAATCACTTGATTGGACACAGGAGGAAGCCAGGTAGTAAGGTGGATCCTCTGTACCAAGAGGTTCTGCACATCCCATTTTAAAACTACTGGATGAAATATACCTAAAATACTTCAGTGATTCCCAAATATTTATCAACTACTATAAAAGTAAAGCAGATCAGTTAATGAAACTGAATAAATGCAGCCTCTCTGCATATTCCTTTAGTTCAAGGAAAACCTTTGCTTTAACTTTTTTTCTAGCTCGTGTAAAACTTTCCATTTACTTCTACCTGTCTTAGTGGTTTCCACTCCCACCCCTCTACCTGAAACATCTCTGTAATTCATTATCCCATGATCCTAGTGGTGGTGGCTCTGACCTTCCAGAAAGTGATCTTCCTCTTGGAGTTTATTATAAATATCTCCAGTCAAGAACATCCAGCCTCCAAGTAGCCTTGGGAAGGGAAGGCTTTGATATGCCATTGGTTCTGTTGGCAGAAATTTAACACATTTGCCCATTTTTAATAAAAATCTACCCATCAGCAGCACTTGCTCATACCTCTGTCAGCCCTTCTAGATGGACAAAAATTAATCTGTGAAACAGAGGCAAAATTGTCATTAGAACTGCTCACCTTACATTACATATTAAAAATATTCAGGGGTCCTTTCCTGAAGTACAAAGTTACAGCACTGACAAAATTATGTTGATGTCACAGTTTCCACCACTGCTACACTTGTTCTTAATTTCCATCACTGAAAAAGACTGAAAAAAGAAAAGAGTAAGTTTGTGAATAAACAGTTTACAATAAAAAGTGATTCTTTAAGAAGAATCAGTAAGCACCAGGTGAAACACTAAAAGCTGGAGGGCAGGGTACGTGACAGCTGATGTAGTGAAACTTTCCCTTCTCCCCTCACACAGAAAAGGAGTTGGGCACAGAGGTGCAGGGATTTGGCACAGATATGCAGAAAATCATTGTCTCACTGGGAGTGTGAACAGCTCCCCTGCCTCCCAGCTCTGTCTGAAGGAGACTCCCAGACCCCTGCGACCGGCACGCCACGCAAAGATGAGAGGAGAAGCTGTGCTTTGTCCAGAAACTGTTTATTTTATTTCAAATATGTGCCCTTGTTGATTCAACAATGAACTCTGGAGAATCGTGTCCTCCACCAACCAAAGAGAGAACTGATTTGGAAATCTTCCACCTGACTTATTTGCTGATGATACCTTGACACCACCTCTCTCCTCCTCCTCCTCCTCGGCAGCTGAAAGTATGGCTCAGAGTGAGCATAAACTTGCACCTTATTCTGAAATGGCTAAAAATACAGTGAACAAAGAATTAGTAAATCAACCATTCAGGGATGCAGAGGGCCATGAAAATAGAGACAAATATAAAATACCTTATCAGGATTTTTTAGTGAGGTTTTGTTTTTTTCTGCAAGTAACATTAAAAACCACTTTTAACTTTAGTGTCCTGCTGTTCCCTCCTCCTCATTCCCCAACAGAAATAATTCCCAAAACGCTTGATGGTCCTAATATTATTTTTTATAAACATTGAAAATCCTGTCCCTCTCCTTCCAAAAAAGCAGGTAACATGGTATGGAGTGAACAAGAGAGGACAAAGCATGAATTTCACACCGTTGAGCTGCTGATTTTCTCTTCTTTCTATTTGGTATGCGTGTGTGCTCGGCCTTTCCACGGACTTAGATCATCAGACATGAAGCAAGATATTTGGGATGCTGATGCCAACCTGAGCTTTAAGGAAAAACTAAGGGTGTCTGGGGGCCTGGTACAGGTGGTCATGGACTCATGGAAGTTTCTTGGTTGTATATTTACACGGATGTTTTCCAATTATGGTCTGTGAAATATATTTTTCCAAAGACGCTCTTACATTTGAGGAGAAAAAAATAAACAAAAAACCCCCTTGATCCAAATCCCATCTCTTTTTTTTTTTTCAAAAGTCACATTAAGAATTTTGATTCAACAATTTCTCTTAGCACACTTAAAAGCAGAAGAGAGAAGAGTGACACTGATAAAAACCAGAGGAAGATGCTGATCTCTACGGAGAGCGTCGCTCTTTTTTCAGCAGTAGATGACACTGGATGGTGCGGATCCGATTCTTTGCTGGGGCAAACTCGGGCTGGAGTTTTAGGGTTGACTCATACCACTTCATGGCCTTCTCAAACTCCTCCTGTAGAGAAAGAGGAGGCCCTGTTAAAGCTCAGGAAGAACACACAAGTGCCACCACAGTGTTACTAAGGAGAAAGGAAGGAGCGTTTTGTGTTCGGAGCATGCCCTGAAAGCTGAACTGCAGATTCCAACACATAGAAAGTACAAAGAAATTTCAGTTCCATCTGTGAATGATTTTGGGTGTTGATAATCCAGATATTGCAATTAAACTTCCTTTGTGTTTGTTCACTGCAACTGTGAACTGGGTTTTGCTACTTATGCTAAGCTCAGCTCTTCAGGATGGAGACTCCATTTATCATTCATTCCCCAGTGTTATAAAACACCCTGTGTTTAGATGGGCAGCCAACCAAAATTATCAGTTGTTTGCTGCTTCTTAACAAAGCTCTGCAGACAGCAGTCTGAAGCCAGCTTATAAAAATGTTGGCCTTCAAGTACTAAATGAATAATAAGAAGAAAATGAGTAATAAGAGGTTTGGCATTCAAAAAAATGCTCTTTCTGGTTGATCCCACCCCAACTTCTTGAGCGCTTCTCCTCCAAAACTATTAGTGAGATGAATTTTATATATATATATACACACACACACACAGAGTACCAAAGACAAGACCCAAGTGGGTGTCAGCCCACTGACCATTGCCACGTAGACGTTTGCCAGTGTGAAGTGATTGACCACAAAGTGTGGAGCTATCTCCACTGCCATGGTAGCCACGATGATGGCGTCGTTCCAGAGCTTGGCGTTGTGGAAGATGTTTGCCAGGCTTATTAGTGGCACGTCCTGCAAGAGAAGGGAGATCAACAGTGAGGGTCTTTCTGCTTCAGACCATCCCAGGATGAGCAGGACAAGTGGAAGACTCCACCACCCTTGCTGCTCTTGCTTGGTTGCTGCCCCCTCTGCTGCCTGGTGACTTGGAGAGGGATGAATTTAATTTACTCTGGTGTAATTGACTACTGCAAAAGGCACTAACAGTTATAAACAAAAGCCCCTCACTTACACCCATCTGCTCATCACAGTAACTAACACTGCTGAGTAGATAAACGACTGGCAAATGAACTCCCTTAAGCATCCCAGGGTGCACTTCTGTTTTTTAGATGCTCCTACACCAGTGTTCTCCCCAAAGATGAGATGCCTTCTCAGAGACAGGAAAAGCTGCTTGTCTGACCACCCTCCTCCAGCTCTTGCATAAAAGGGATGGCAGGGAAGTGACAAAAGGGTCTGACCATCAGGACAGCTGATGCCCTGTATTTTTTTCTCCTGCCTCTGCCCCAGAATTCCTGGATGATGCTGGAAAACAGCCACAAACACACTTTTCTCAGCTAGCCACTCATGGTACATTTTTATTTCCTGGATTCCAGACTGTGACCTTGTCTGACTGACAAAACTGTTGAGCCCTGACAGCCATAACAGACTCCCTGGGAGCTGGGCTTCCTCCCTCCAAAGGACAAAATGCTGCTGAGGAGCAAGTCTTAGGCGCCCTCAACAGGACAAACAAAACATTCTGGGTGTATTCCATCCCTGCCTCCTTGAGCTCTGCAAGGCAAGGGGTACCTTTGGTGGCTAAATCCTTCATGTTTGCCAAGCAGACATGAGGGAAGGCAGCATCACAAAAGAAGCCTGCCCAGAGGAAAATTAATTCCCTTTTTATTTACATGAGAAAAGGCAAGAGAAAGCAGCCAGAGTGCACAAAAGGCAAGAGGAGGGTAAAACCAGACATGAAATAGCTGTTCAGTCAGTGCTAGCCCTCACTGAGCTCAAGCTGCAGCTGCATCTTTACAAACCAGACCCACTGTTCTCTCTGCAGGCAGAGAGGAGGAGTAAAACAAAGCACAGATTTGGAGGGGCAGTCAGTCCCAAGAGACATTACATCACACAGCTACCCCAGGATCTTGCCAAACTATCCTTTCCAATCTGTACTCTGACCCTTACACATCACACAGAGAAGGGTTTAAGGCCAAGATTCAAAAAGGAGGGCACATTTTTCAGTGCTGCATGATTTGTGGCTTTATCAGCTTGCAAGGAGGAGCTTGGTGTGTAAGAACAGACATTACAGTGCTCAGCATACCATGGGGCAAACATTTTACTCAACTCAAACACTAGCCAAAAGATTATGTCCAAAGTGGTGCCTTTTTGGAGTAAACCTCCAGCCAGAGCTGCTGCCCGGTCAGGCACTGGTGTCCTGCTGGGATTCACAGCCCAAATGCTAAAGATTTAAGCTCCTCATGGAGGTGTCCCGCCTTGCTTTAAAAGCACAACCAGAAGATACACTCCCCACATCTCAAAACTCCTCCAGGGACGTTCTGAATGGGGGGGAAGTTCAAGCCCGTGTTGCTCAGGGAGGTGTCAAACCCACCGAACTGCTGCACCTCTTTGGCAGTTGTCCTTTTTAAGGTCTGACCACAACTAGGTAAGGCCTAATACACCTCAGAGACCTGACAGACAGTGAGAGCTGCCCCGTGGCAGGCCCGAGGCCCTGGCCTGGGCAGCAGGCACCCGTGTGCTCACCTTCATGTGGTGGGGTGCGTAGTGCAGCGCCTGCCGTAAGCAGTCGATGGCCTTCTTCCCCTGGCCTTTCACCCGCCAGTACAGAGCTGCCATGCTGGACAGGACCCAGGAGGTCTGGTTCTGGGAAAAGGACACCACAAAAAGCAGTCAAAAGCCACTGAAGTGAAGGAGTTCTTCCTGCCTCTCACTCCTCCCATTTATTTCAGCTCTTGAGTTAGAGTCGTAGAATCGCAGAGGGGTGGGGTTGGGAGGGACCTCTGGGGATCATCTTCTCCAACCCCTGCTCCAGCAGCTCACCCACAGCAGGGTGCCCAGGGTGGTGCCCAGGCAGGTTTGGGATCTCTCCAGAGCAGGAGACTCCACAGCCTCTCTGGGCAGCTGCTACAGGGCTCCGCAACGGAAAGAATTTTTTCCTCTTGTTCAGGTGGCACCTCCTGGGTTCCAGTTTATCCCCATTGCCCCTTGTCCTGTCACTGGGCACCACTGACAAGAGTCTGGCCCCAGCCTCTTGCCCCCTCTCCTTCAGATACTGATGAGTGTTGATCACATCCCCTCTGAGTCTTCTTCCAGGCTGAACAGCCTTTTCTGGACAGAGATGCTGCAGTCAGAGGGTGTTACACTTAAAAATGCCATGACACTATTTGAAGCACAAAGTTTCTTATCTAACAACATATAAACAGGTAAATGAGATTGCCAAATGCAGCTCAAACTCCACATGCAACATCATTTCCTTAAGGAAGGAACAGCCACCAAACACCTTTCAACAGCAACAAGTTTCAGCAGCCACAACAGCTTCTAAGCAGCTGCCTGATGCTGTGTACACACACCACCCAGCAGCAAGCCAAAACCTGAGCTGAGTCAGCTGGTGGGCTCTCTGTAGTCAGGGGAAGGAGCAAGGCTGCTGTGGGCTGCAGCAAGGAGCAGATGCCTGCCAGGCCCAGCTGATGGAGTTTGGTGCCTCTAGCTGGCTGACTCCCACGTCACGTGGCAGACAGGAAAACACTGTGTGCTGGAATTCTGTGGACTCAGATACAGTAAATGACTGTTTATGCTCACATGTGCAATTAGATAAGTAGCCATCTTGATTTGTTTGATTAGCTCTTGTGAATACTGAATGAGAGTGGTAGACAGAAGAACTGAATTTTATTTCCAACACAAGAGTTCTGGTCTCAGCACTAAATTCTCAGCTTCTTTTTGGATCAAGCCTGCTGGCTGCAGGGGGAACTGCAGCATGCAGGAGAACAAGGCAGTGCACATCTACAGGGAAAAGAAAGGAAGTCTTGTAAGGTGAGCATAACAGTAACACCTTTACTTCTGGGGAAGGACAAAGCTACATTGGCTTCAGTTTCAAAGCACAACAAGTTCCTGGGATGGCTTTTGGTGGAACAGGCTGGGGGAACCAAACTGTTCTGGCTGAGCCCTCTTTCCTATCCTTCTTCCTTTGGTTTTCTCAAGGCAGAGCAGCCTTGCACGTGGTGCCAGAAGGCACCTGACACTTCAGCCCAACGCCACATGGGGTAGGGAAGGGAGGAGGCAGCAAAGGGAGGAGCCCCTGCCCATCACCTGCCCGACCACAGTGTGCCAGCAGCACTGCTGGAGGGCTGAGCTGTGCCCTAACTCCACAGCCCACATGCTCCAGGTCAATGCAGCACAAGCAGGAAGAGGAGGGCTGAGCACTGCTGGACACACAGTGACCACGGGGCTGGGAGCTCTGGGACATCTGGCCAGCTGGGCTTTTAGCAGGGAGATGTGCAGAATGCTGGACAGGGTAAGCCCAGGACACAGCTCCACAACACCTGTGAGGGCATGACAGATGCTGGAGAGACACAAACCCCTGCTCCAAGCACTAATGCATTCCTTGAGAGGGATTTCAGACACATGGTTCCAGAGTGGCTTGGCCAGTGTGTCACTGAGGAGTGGTGAGCCCAGAGTCCCCACTCCCCTCACCCACACACACCTTTTCCAAAGCTTTGGCTATTCGAGTGCCAACTTGTTCTAGGGACTGTGGGGAGTACTGGTCTTTGCCAAGGTTCTGTAGCACCTGTGGAAGAGGAAGAGCAAGTGTTTAGATGCTGGAACCTGGTAAGAGATGTCCCTCATTTGTTGCTGTCTTTTTTCTCCCAGTCTCTGACAACTGCTGTAACCTGTCACAACTTAAACATCCCTACCTTGAGTTAATACTGTGTGCATCCTCACACACTGCTGTAACTGCATGGCACTGGTAGAAGTTTATGTGTGCTCAGGTGGGCTTTTCATTCACAGAATCCCAGCATGGCAGGGGCTGAAAGGAACCTCTAGATATCATCTCCTCCAACCCCTCTGCTCCAGCAGCTCACCCCCTGCTGGGTGCCCGGGATGGTGTCCAGGTGGGTTTGGAATTTCTCCAGAGCAGGAGCCCCCACAGCCTCTCTGGGCAGCTGCTCCAGGCTCGGCCAGCCTCACAGGACAGAATTTTGCCTCCTGTTCAGCTGGAACCTCCTGGGTTCCAGTTTGGGCCCGTTGCCCCTTGTCCTGTCTCTGGGCACCACCAACAAGAGGCTGGCCCCAGCCTCTTGCCCCCCCTCCTTCAGATACTGATGAGTGTTGAACACATCCCCTCTGAGTCTTCTTCAATGCTGAACAGCCACAAGGCTCTCAGCCTTTCCTCCTCACAGAGATGCTCCAGGCCCCTCAGCACCTTTGTAGCCCTCCACTGAACTCTACTCTGGCAGCTCCTTGCCTGTCTTGAACTGGGGAGCTCAGAGCTGGACCCAGTATTCCAGAGGTGGCCCCACTAGGACAGAATAGAGGGGGAGGAGAAACTCCCTTGACCTGCTGGCCACACTCTTCTTCATACACCCCAGGATGCCACTGGCCATGAGGGCACACTGCTTGCTCATGGGCAACCTGTGGTTCACCAGGACTCCCAGGTCCTTCTCTGCAGAGCTGCTTTCCAGCAGGTCAGCCTCTAACCTGGGCTGGTCCATGGGGTTATTCCTCCCTAGGTGCAGGACTCTACACTTGTCCTTGTTGAACTTCACTGGGTTCCCCTCTGCCCAACTCAGCAGCCTGATCTCTGTCACTACTTCCTCAAGAGCTCTGAGCACAAAGCCCTGGCATACCTCTTTCAGTTGACTTTCTCCAGTGTAATGCAAGCTGGCCCGACCAGAGACACCTTGCAGGTGGTCCAAAGTATGCATGCTGGCTGGTAGGTTTGGGTTGCAAAGGGGCTCCATGGCTGGTTCTTGCAGCTGTGTGGCAAAATCAATGTGTTCTGTAATGCTGCAAAGGTCATAAAATAGATTGAGGAGAAGAAAACAAGAGAATCATTTTAAAATTCTCTGGTGAGTGTCAACTGCCCAGAACCTGGCAGAACCTCACTGGAGCAGCTCAAGAAGCAAGAGAAACTGCATCTTCCATATGCACTTGCAAGTCTGTTGATGGAAGAACACAATGTTTTCCAACTTCTTAGAACTCCTGGCAGGGACCTCTGGGGAGCACCTTACTCTTTCTTCCTCTAAAAGAACACCAAAATCTTCAGTTTACACACACTGAAGGCCACCTGACTGTCTTGCTCTGTGTGAGGAACTTATTTAAGGTCCACATACAGGATACTTACTCAATGTTTTTAGCAGAAACAGCAAGCCATGTGCTGGCCACAGTTGTAAGCTCTACCCTGCGGAGTTTCAGGCACTCGTCAGGGCTTGGCCAGCCAAGGCTACGATAGTCACGCCTTGTTCCTTGGGGAAGAACAATAAACAGCACAGAAATCAGAAGAAACTGGAAGCAGAAAGATATTCTACTTTAGTACAATGCTTTAGAAAACACTTTATAGCAGTGGATCCATTCCCTAGGTTCTAACAGCCACGGTCCTGCAGCCAGATGCCTTTCACAACACTCCCGAATCTAAACAGAGTGAATGGAACTTGTGGGATCCAAAGACAGAACTGGGTCCCACACAGGACAGACCAGGAGGTGGAGTCTGCAGACCTGTTTCATGATGCTTTTCCAACAGCTGCACACTAAGCACAATCTCCACTCTTGTTTATGGGTGACACCTCCACTTACGTGTCCTTAAAGCAAGTTCATAAGTGAGTCATCATTTATGTTCTGCAGCTACAGCAGGAACTAATAAAAGCTGATTTCTCCATCCTCTGACCATCCCAGGTGAAAAATACATTGGTTCTTTTCAGTGAAGACTGTTTAAGGATCTGATCTGATGGGAATGAAAGCTGACTGACACCTGTCCCTTCCATTTGGTGGGTGCTGCACCAAGTCCTAGGAACCCAGCTTGTCTTAACTGTTGGGAAACGTTTTCCTCTCCTATCAGACACATCCTAACTGTTTGGAAAATGAGAAAAATTGATTGTAGCTGTAAATCTGCACAGCAGGAAGCCAAGTTTACCAACATGCCAGACTAGTGCAGCAGCTACGTAGGCAGTATTTCAGCATTTATTTCTAGTTACCTGAAATTTTGCCCATTTGGAGGCAAAGCCTGTTTCCCATCCAAGGCATAGTAAAATGCTTCACTTTGTTTTTGCAAACTACCAGTGAAGTCTGTAACACCATGTGTTCTGACCCAAGGAAAATGAACCTTGAGAAAGACAAGGAAACTTCAGGGGGGAATGGTCACTTCTCATCCCCACCACTGTGAACTATCTGGTTGGGAGTTCCTACTTGCACAAAAAAAAGTGAGAAGCCTGGAAGAAGTACCCAGAGACTAGTCTGAGAGGTATCAAACTCTGGAACAGCCACTTCCCTCTTCTAGCAGGAGCTCCCCAGGTGACCTCCAGCATGTTCCTGAAGCTGGTGATGGTTTAGTGCTTGTGAAGAGGACGTCAGCAGACCCTGCCCCTTAGGAGGAGAACTGCTGTACAACCAAGGGATGTCATGTAACAAAGCCTCAAAAGTAGCTCAGGGGAGAGAAGACACATCAAGGAAAGGACAGTTATGTGCTCCTAAATGATCTCTGTTTTCATGTAATCCCTCCCCCCTACTGAAATATTTAATTTAGTAATCTAAGTTAGCCAGTTGCTAAAAAAGGAGCTTGTTAAAGATTTAATGTAAAAGCCTGGAAAATGCGAAATCACTTTCTAGGTCATCAAACTGTCATGGACTAAAATGTCTTGGAGAACCCATCTTTGCTTAGACATCATCCCTCTGACAAAGATTTTACCTCCACTGAAATCAAGGCAATACAAAAAGTATGGGGGCCAATTAATTCAGCTCTCTTCTTTGGCACCAACAGGATTCAGCAGCTCTAAACTTCATCCCAAGCAGCCATGTGCTGATGATTTCTGTCCACCTGAACACACCAGTGGAACCAGCTCCCACCACAGTCACAGAGCACTCTCCAATCCCTCTGACTCAGCCAGCAAAACCTCCACCTCTCTCCAAACCATGTCGTCCCTGTTGGTCCAAAACCACTCCTCTGTAACAGAAATCTGGAAGTTTTCTTTTATAACATAACCAAACCAACTCCAGCAGAACACTGAGTTTATTTCTTTTTATTTCTAATAGAGTTTTCTGCCTTTTGGCTTTGAGTTGCATTGTTTTATGTTTAGTCAGCCATCAACTCAAGCTCTCATGCTGCATTTGTCCCTGAAGGGGTGTGTCTCATCTGATTAAAACTGAATGGGCAGAGAAATTAAAGATCATCAAAACCTCCTCTTCTCTTCTACTCACAAGATCTACCTCTCTTCCTCTCCCTCATCCCCAGAAGTTCTGGGAATTCACTAGAAAGTTGCCATTCAGCAGGTAAAGATATGCCACACTTCCTGAAGAAGGTGCAGATAGAAGAGATTTCTGCTTTCTCCACAAGCATCTCTTTGTGATGCATATTTATGGTCATCAACCTGTGTAATATAAAAACTACAAAGGAAATAAAACCCAAGTAATACAAAAGCTGCAGACAACTTGCTTTCCCTAGAAGCAGCAGGTTACCTGTTGGTCCAGGAGAGGGTATCTTTGGTCCACTGATCTCCAGGGCAGTTTGGTACAAGTTTTCATTTTCTCCATTGTTCCCTTCTTCCCCGTTTCTCCCAGCTGGTTCCTGGAGATCCAAGTTCTCAGCTTTTGGTTTCTTTAAACGTTTGACTTGAAAAGTGATCTACCAAAACAACAGTATTGGCAAGATTAACAGTAAGAAACACCATGAATGTTACCAGCTCCAATGCACTCCTTGTTTTAGCCCAAAGATTCAGTTTCAAAGATGTTTCAGATGAGATCTCTCTCTCCCTCCCCACCTCAACCTGAGCCTCATTCTCTGAGCCTGATCCCTTTCACTGCATCACATCATGCAGCCAAAGCACACAGCTTCAGTCAGCAAGAGAAGAGAAAAACAATATAACTTTGAGAGAACTGAAAAGCATTTTTCATGATCCATTGTTTGTAACATGATGACAAGAGATATTTCATTGTTTTCATGCTAACTGGAACTTCTCAAACCTTCAGAACCTTTTCTTCTTTCTGTTACCTAGAGCTTTGAAGGCAGCCAGCATCATTCTAAGCTCTTGATGCTGATAATCACAACTTAGGATGACAGAATCATTCTGATTGGAAGAGACCTTGAAGATCATCAAGTCCAACTGTTAACCCAGCACTGCCAGGTCACTACTAACCCCTGTCCCTCACCCCACATCTCCACAGCTTGGAAACCCCTCCAGGGGTGGGGACTCCACCCCTGCCCTGGGTGGATGGAGAAGATGGATTGAAACTACTTGTTCACCTCACACAAGCCATGAACCAGCTCGCTGAGGCCCACAGGGGAAGTTCCTAAACCCCCTGAGCTCTCCTCATCTTTCCCTCCTCCCCAATAGTCAGCTGGTACAAGATTTAAGTGAACTCATCCAAACTTACCCATTCAGCTTCATCATCATCACCACAGTCCCCAAAACAGGAGCTAGTGAGTGCATCCTGAGCTCCCTTCTTCAGGACTCGGATTCCCTGCAGGTCCATCCGACGGCCTTTGACCTCCAGGGCCCCTTCAAAACCTTCCTGAGGCCAAGAGTTTTCAAACTCATCCACCAAAGCCAGCATCTCTTCAGACATCTGATGGTCTTCTGGCCCCTCCACTCCTTCTGAACCGTTGCTCTCAGCACTGACTGTGTCTAAGAGGGAAGAGAAGAAAACCACCCAAAATTCTCTTCCTGCTGCTCCCATGAATCAGACAAAATCAGGTGTTCTCCATGGGACCTGTTGTCCACTTGCACAAACTATCACTGACTACCACACACTGCAAATGGAGAGAGGGACTGGAGAATGCAGAGTTAAGTGTTGCAACCAACTGTTGCTTCAAAAATCAACACCTCTAGACCACTTCCATCAGTTTTCTTTCCACCCCAGCATTCTGCCTCTCTGAAGGAGTCAACAGGTGGTGTCTTGTCTCTAGATACGTGCAGGAAAGACTGAATCAAGTGCTCTGTGCCTCAGCCACAATTTCTCTTCCCTTCTGTCTGGCACAGCTGATACAGAATTCACTGAGCTACACCCAACATGTCTGTGTAGAATCTTGCAAGAAACTCCATCCTTCGGCTTGGAAAGCATTGAAACCTCTATTTCATTTTTTGATTTAAGGCATTTTGACATTAGACTTGGAGAGGAAGAACAGTGAACAGAATGAAACCCTTTTTTTCAAGTTTTAGGGGTTACTTGTTGCTTTCCAGACAGAGGGTGGGGAAATGGAGGAGGAAGGAAGACAGCTCTTCTGAAAAACCCAGAAACCAACCCGTTTGTGAGCACTGCTTTTCTAAGGCTGACTTACTTTCCAGTCTCAGGAAAGAGGGATCCCTTGCTGAACTCTGAGTAAGGACTTCTGGGTCTTCTGTACTTCCTTCAGAGTGTCCTTCTGCCACTGCTGTCACTGAGCCATGGTGGTCATCAAAGTATTTCTCCTTGTCGTGGCTGCCACCTGGAGCTTTCTCGTGACAGTGACCTGAAAGAGAGAAGTCACCACTCCCCCATGTGAGCCCACCCCACCTGCACCACTGCACAAGCTGTGCTGCAGAACCTGCAGCCTTCTAGTTTTCTATGGACAAGTTGACAGAATAATTCTACAAGGTCCCAAAGACTTGATTCAGTAGTTAAAAAGCTCATCTCCCTCTTGACAAGGCAGACCACCCAAAACAGTGACAGGAAACACAGTTATTAAGCTATCTGAAGTTAGTAGGTAGACACTGTGAACTGTTAATGAAAGAAAAATCAGGTATCTTTGGAGGGAAGGTTGCACAGTTGGTAGGAAATGGCTGTGTGCTGGGAGCCACTCCACTGAGCATCCCCAAGACATGTTTTTAGTGACACTGCACCATACGTGGGAGTTGCCTGCCATATGAACTTCTCCTAGACACCAGAATGCTCACCGTGCTCATGTGCAAAAGAAACAGGGCCAAGGAAGGTTGAGTTGGGTTTGCCAAGCTCAGACCTTCTGTGCCACCAACAGACAGCATGTAGATAAGACTAGCTCATTAAAAAGACAGCCCAAAGAGACAGGTATTCAACTGTGCCAAAAATCAGCTGAAAACTTAACAGCTGTAGTTCTGTGGTCAGGTCACAGGCTCAGATACCACTGAAGACAAAGATCTAGGATCCCAAATCCTACTGCACAGCTACAGGAGCAAGCCAGGGAGCAGGACATCTGCCCTTTGTCCCAGGGGAAGCCTGTCACCACGGGGGAGAAGAAACTCCTGGAGGAAAACATACTCCCTGTACACAGCTCAGCTCTCAAATCCCTCCTTCCTCCATTCCAATCACCTGTGAGTGAGAACAGCACCATGTACCATTGAATTAAGAAGTGAATCAAAGAAAGCCTAAATTAAAAGCAAGACTCTTCAGGATGTTCTCCATTCTACCCTCATGAATGCCAGTTTAAACCAGCAGCAAAACCCATGAAGAAGGTGAAAGAAGCAGATCAGTGACTCCCTGTCTTCTCCACACCATGATCCCAGGTTGCCAGAGACTCTTCTACCAGGCCAGCAGGACTAGAGGCTGGTTGAACTCTTGTGTAAGGGTAACCTGTCCCACAGCTTCTCAGCAAAGCAGAGCTACAGCTTTCTGCTGTGCTCCACTTTGGAAGGGCTGGAGGAAGAATGGATCAGTACTGGGGGTTGTGTGTGCCACCAAAATCAAACAAATAAAACTGTAATAATAAATCCCTTGTGAAAACCACCTCTTGCCCTACCTGTTCTGCTGTATATAAGTCAGCCAATGTTATGAGTAAATATATAAGTCAGAAGCAGTTATCTGCACAAACACTTCTAAAATCTGCCATACAGTTATACTCTGCTTTTCCTACTCTATCAGTCATTGACTCTTTCATCCTCCAAGCTGTCAACAAAATATTTATTGGTTTCATTAGAAAACCCCAACCCTTCAATACATGGAGATGCTCATGTTTAGTTGATGAGAAATGGTGTGTACAGAACCCTACAGCTCCAACTAGCCCCCCTGCCTGACACCAAGTCAGCTTGATTCTGATGCAGGGTGGGTGTTCCTCAGTCCTGTGATGACCACGACTCCCTTTGCTGAAGGTCAGCTCATCATTACCATAAAAACAGAACAAAGGGGCTGAAAACCAAGCAGCTATTTTTAATGGAAATAAAAATGTCCAAAAGAGAATAAAAGCTGGAAATAACACGGAGAAGGGAAAAAAAAACAACCACGATGTGACTTAAAATTCTTACTTAAGAGCAACTGTGTTAATCCTAATTCACAAACACTGACAGCTAAAAGCAGACTGGATGAGAGCCCTGGCTTTCTTGGGATCTGAGAGCTGCTATATATAGAAACCTGAGTGGCCTAATTTTTTCATGTTGCTGCTTTCAGATGTCTGACGTCGCAGGAGAGAGGAAAAAAAAACAACCCAGGGAAGTTCAAGGTCTGTGATGAGGCTGAAACACTGCAAGTCAAAAAGCTCCAAGCCAGGGGGGTCAGAGCCTGTCCTACCTGGTCTATCAGGAGACCTGGGGGCTCTGTTCCAGGCAGTGAAATAAAGATGTTATAAAGGTGACAAAAAAGCGTCTGGGTCTTGATTTAAGGGACAGAATTAACCCAAATTAATCATCTGGCTGTGCCAGGTTAATGTAGCTATGGAGAGGATAAAAACAGCATAGTTCTTCAGTGATAAAGCAAATCCATTGGATAGAAAAAGCAAATACAAACTCTCAACTGAGCACTGAGACCTTGGAGGTGACAAGCCCCACACAATAATACATATTGAAGGTTTCTATTTCACATGTTGTTCTACTTGGCAATTTTGGGGGGCCAATGTGAATGCAGCACATGTATAGAATTAGCACAGCACACATTTTAAACACAGAAAAATACAGAATCATAGAAAATCACCTTCATGTTTCAAGGTGAACCTGAGTTTCCTACAGATCTTGGGAGCCAGCAGCAGCAAGGGTGTTATTCCAATCACATATGAACAGATATTTGATTGCAAAACATTTAAGGGGAAAAAAATCCAGGCCAGTTATTTTGAAATGAGCTTTAAAAGCAATAGGATGGGCAGTAACTAGATCTATCATTAGCAGCTACTGCTGCTCTGTTCACTTTCATTACAAATTAACATGGTTCTATTATGTTTTTACTGCAAAATTCATGCATCCCTTTTCTTACTGTTCTGCTGGACAAAAAAAAAAGCACACTTACACTTGAAAATGAATCCCATGACTGAGCTCTGAAAACAGCAACTGCCAACCACTGAGCAGGACTGTCACCAAAACCATGACAGAAGGGTCTCAAGCCCTGGCTGCTGAACTGCCAGGCTGGGAAAAAAAGAGACCCTGGTGCTTTCCATGCACACAAGCTTAAAAAAAAAAAACCCAAACTAAAGAGTTCTTAGATTAATTTTAGAGAAAATTCATCAACAAAGTGACAAACAGAGCAGGGAAGTAAAGGGGGAAGAAAAAGAGAAGCTCTTAAATAGAATGGCTGGCTCTGAAGCCAGCAAGGCATGACCAGGGTGACAGCAACACCAGGGCACCTCCAGTGCCTTTTACCATTGTAGCATGCTGGATAAATCACTAAAAATATTATCTACAACCCACCCATCAGAGCTCCTATTCTGGAATAATGAAGGACAGACTGTAGAGATTTCCCTCTCTGGTCAAGTATTTCAAGTAAGTATCAACACAGGCAGTGGCAGAGAACGATGAGTGCAGTGCCCAAAATTCAGACTAAGTTTTTGGTGTGTTTTCTCCCCACACATGAACATTGCTCTTTTTTTAGCTTTTTTCTTTTAATATACATCCTGCTTTGCAACATTCCCAGCTGCAGGGGCAAACAGCTCACCTTTCCATAGGGCAGGACATGCTGCTAACTGAAAAACAAGAGCTATGGACAGAGAATAAATAATGAAAAGCAATCTGAAGTATTTTAAAGCTGATTTTCCTAAATTTCTGGCTCTTTTCTACCTCTACCCTCTCCTCCCTTAGATGAGAGGTCACTGGCCCTTCCTTCTTCAAAGATGAGAAGGGGCATGCTCAAAATAGAGTCCTCAGAAGAGCGTGCTACGTAACAAGCTTTGGTTTGATGCATGACAAACAAGAGGGTGATGATTTATATGGTCAAAATTTAGAATCAAGCACACAAAAGGAAGCATAGAAAGGTTCTTTTTTATTATTTATTCCAAGAACATGTTTTCAATTAAGAGGATTATAGAGTTAAAAACCACAAACCTGTTTTCACTCGTAGGGAAATAGTGTTTAAATCTGATTTTTGGCCAAAAGATGCCTCTAAATTGGCTTAGCTATAGATTTAAAGATTATCTATTTGTCTCCTTACAGCAGTTCTGATTAAACCTTTCACAACACAAATGCCACCAATTCCTAACCACATTTCTTGCTCATATTGAGAGAAATCCCTCCCCATTGCATAACAGGCAGGTCCCTGATGGACAGATGCACAAATTCTCCTCATGAAATATAAAGAAAGGATAAATAAAACATGGGAGGGGAAAAAAAA
>NW_008616774.1:0-2837 GCF_000691845.1 Merops nubicus
ACCTAAAGGATTCTATGATTCTAATTATATATTTCTGAAAGCAGGTAAAGTGAATGACTTATTTTTCAAAGACATGTGTCCCAAATATGTGCATATTTGTTTTGAGACTTTTGAGACATAACAGTCTTTAGTTTGTAAAAACCTCAGATTTGAAAAAATGATCCTGTGATAGAAACCAGATTTTGGTAAGGCACAGTAGTCCATCTAGATACAGATTTTAACTTTGACAGTATCTGTTGAGAAAGATATGATTATCTATATTCTTTTATTAAATCATCTATATCAAAGGATGGAAGCTCTGTAATATGATCCTTCCCCTCCTTTCAAAGGTAGAAAACATAGCAACCTGCTTGGTTCAGACATACTTGAAAGATTTTCAGGAATGAATAATTCACATCAATAATGTGAGTTGAATTGCATCCTGTGAGGGAAGGCATGAAAAGAAACAGGCAGGCATTACTAGTCAAGCTCTACCTCTGTATACAAGATTTTAAGCAAAACAGAAAAGCAGCAAAGCAGGTGAAATTCATAATAGGAGAAGGAGGCATGTATTCACAGGGAAAGCTTTTGAAGTTAACTTAACCAAATGAGGGTGCTTTACTTGCAGGTAAGTATAGTGCAACCTACACACTTCAATCAAGCCAACAATAGGCTTTAGTAAATGATAATAAAGTGTGAAAGGTGATTTTCAGAGAAGGATGGAACTATGCATGCTCTCATTGCTTGTAACTATGTATCTGGTAAACAGACACCACAAGAGATGTACTGTGTTGCCTTGCACTGTGGCACCCAAACATGTTGGCATCCATGGGCTCAGCTGAAGCTGAATTTGTGTTTTTGATATGAACTCTTCAATTCCTATATAGGAAGTACCCAATATGATAATATGGCTAAGGAAAATATACAGATAGGTGCTTTGCAGGTATCTTGGCAATTACCAGGCTAATAATTAAGATGAAGTGTTTGAAGATGGTGTACAGAAACGTAACAGTTTATTTAACTGGGATGGAATAATTGCTTACTCACTTGTGAATGAAAGAGGAAGTCCATCTCACTTTGGGACTCAGATGTAGAATTCCCCAGCTTTTGAGTTCTGGCTTGATATGCGTATGTGGGATTATATTTGGGTCTCCCTGGCCTGTTTCAACCTGCTCACACATGGATTATTCCTGAAATACCATAGACATGAAGAGGCAAAAACCTCTTAGTCTGAATGCAGGTAATCTGTAGTAACTCTGTATCCAAGCCAAGAGGAAATGTACTCCTAATGAATTGAAGCAAGCTTCATATGTTGTGGAGCAACTTTTTTTATGCACCCAGGCTCTACCTGCAATAAAAATGTAATTGGGTAACACTTACTGTGCTCTTTGTAGGCTCCCCAGGGCTATCTGTGGTCACTGTGTAACACACTTGTCATATGAAGACGGAGATGTCTCCAACTCTTTTACTCCAAAGGCAAGCATTGTCAGAGTGAATGTTGTGACACAAAGAGAGTCAGTGACTTCATAAGTCAATTCTTCCAGAACCTTCAGATAGCTTTTGTCTGAGGTGTGTATCTGGTTATTTTATGAACTAGAAGAAGAAATATGCTTTATTTACAACATCCTGCCCAGTGGGCGCTGTAGTTGGGTGACTGTGCTTAACACTAGCTGTAATGAGAACTTCTGGACTGGATTTTAATACTAGAGGGAGAGGTAAGGATAGAGAAAGAATAAAATGGCACAATTTTAATTGTTACAGGTATGCTAGAGGCCCGAATTCTTCTGTTGTCCTTCACTGGGAGGAATTTTGTCTCAGGACTGATTTTTCACTTATATTGAGCCCACAGGAATGGTGGAATTTGCATACTACTGGATGAAAACACTGCTCAGCATCTCTCCTTTCTATTTTTTCTTGTATGTTTACCACTGTGATCGCAGAGTTCCTATTCTGCTGGCTGAGGCTTAGATGATAGCTCTGTCCCACATGTTCCTCTGTTTTCTAGAATTTACCCTTTTACTCTTTATAGGAACTCTTTAGAAGCCATGTATTGTACGAAATGCATCTTCTACAGAGCACAGATGTAAAATATATGATATTGCACAGTGGATATTGGATCAGCTTTGTAGCTGAGACCTTGATGTGCCTCAAAATAATCTGGAAATACAATGAAGCTGTAATGAAATGCGTCAGCTTGGAGTAGAACATCCCAGCTGAGTACCAGGGCTCTGTCTCTGGGAATCAGTGTGGTGTTGTGTTAATATTGCAGGCTCATGAATGTTTTAGCTTGAGTAAATGCAAAAATCCTTCAAATGCTGTCCTTTGTAGATCTGGTTGGCTGGAAGAGTCTGCTGCAGGGTTAGTTAGCTTTCTACTGTGATTCATAGGTGTGCTTTCTCATCTATATTATTCTCTTAAACAGTGAATGTTGCTATGTTCTCCCATTTTCTGAAATGAAATGTCCGTTGTTCAGAGTAATAGAACTTAGATATCTTGAAAAGTATAGTTAATTGTCATCAAAAGAATATATTACTTTCTTTGAGGGGTGATTCCTGCTCAGCAGTACCTGTTTGCCTGTTCACTCAACATGAATTAGTTGAAGCTTTATCTTCTCTCCTTCCTTTCTGTATTTTATCTTCCTCTTTGCAGAAGGGCAAAAGGTCAGCCTCAGAGATCCAACTGAAAATCTCCCTGCATGTAGGAAAATTATAACCATGTGGTGTAGAGCAAGAGGGAGAGTATGATGAAAATGGAAGATGAGAAGTACTTTACTCAGATACATTTTTACTGAACAAGAGATACAGGTCTAGAAAAGTAAAGGGAAAAAAAAAAAAGACATGCACAGGCTGTTTCCTGCT
>NW_008616774.1:2868-56034 GCF_000691845.1 Merops nubicus
ATTCAGCTGTAGATTTTTATAAACTCTTTTCTGAATTTTTAGTCATAAAATGCATAAAAATGCCCTCATTTTTTTTAACTTTGGCAATGATACAGGAAACACCTGACAAGATATTTCTGAGAACAAAGTTTATTGCAATCCAGAAATAGAAAATAGCACATGCACAAAATCCTGGTACTTTAAAGTATATTTTGATAAGAACTTATGTGAAGACTAATGTTTTAAATAACAATTACTTAAAAACAACTTATATTTAAGAGAATTGATAGTACTTTTCCAAAGTACTAAGTGACCAGTTGCTCTTACTAATGTCATTTGGGAGACATTAAAAGATGCTCAATGGTTCCAACGATCACATATTATATATTTAGTATCAGTTTAACCCTAATCTCATTGAAGTCAATGTGAATTTTATAATAAAATTCATATATTCAGAATGCTTCAGGGACTTTGTGCAGTTGTCTAGACTAAGGTGGACCCAACTTTAAGCAGCATTGTGCACGTGCTCAATACTGCATGTTTTTGAATATTAGTATTTTCTTGAAACAGTTGAGAAAAATGCATGATATGCAAATGCTGATCTCAACCAAGAGCTATGTCTGAAGCACTTGACATGAACCTTTCACCCATCAAGTCTGAGACTTTGAGAGTCTTCTGAAATTAGATTTTACTAGCACAGTCACCTGTTGGTTTGTTTTGGTTTAAGTCTATTTTAATTTAAAGAGCAATGTAGTCTCATACATATATATGAATATTAACCAACAATTGATTTAAATAATAGTCTTTAGTTGCTTCATTAGTATTCATCAGCAGTAAAAGAAAATGGTTATTTTGTTCGACAGGAGAGCTTCAGAGCAAAAGTCAGGAGGCAAAACTAACATTTTTAATTACTATTTAGAAAACTATATTTTTATAGTTAACAATTTTGCAGGAGGAAAGGAAAAAACCAAACCAAAACACAGAACCCCGTGCTTCTGCAGAGCATTATAGTTCCATGACAAATGCAGGAGTATGGCAAGTTATGGCTGAGAACTCTACAAATGCAGAAAGGGAAATAGAGAAATAAGTGCAGATTACAGCATGGTAGTTTTTAACCCAGAAAGGATGTTAAACCTGTGCACACTCTGTGTGCAGGGATTTAAAATGAAGTATTTTAAAGTTAATAGTTATGAAGGAGAGTTCATAAGTGAAAAGAGAGGGATATTGCATGGAAGAGTTGAAGAGATTGCTTGAAGATACTGTCTGTGAAGGGAGCATTTGGCACCTTACCCAAGCAGGAAAATGAGCTGCCTTTGAATGTAGCAGTGTGTAGCTATGCTGTGCTGACTCTTCTGTGGTTAGTCACTACAGTTTCCTCTGCTGCAGTGAGTAGCAGAGTAAAATATTTTGGTAGTGTGCCTTTTTTTTTTTTTTTTTTTTTTTTTTTTTTTTTTTTTCACCCCCTTTTTTTTTTTTTTTTTTTTTTTTTTTTGTCTTGGCATTTTGCCAACCTGTCATGTTTGATTAATTAATTATTTGCATTACCAGGAAGCAGACATAAAGTGCCATCCTTAGGAATTTTAGGCTTAGCTGAATGGAAGGGAATGTAAGAAACAGTTTAAGGAGATTCTCCTTGCCTTCTCAGTTCACAGCCTTGCTGGGATAATTGTTTTTCAACCTACTGATGAGAACAAAAAAGAAGAGCAGAGCCCTGTTCACTGATGAATTTATTAGGAAAAATGGAATCGTGAGCTCTTGACACATATGAAATTTTAGATTTCTCTAAGTTCCTGCCCTTCAATATAAAACAGTAGGGATGTGCTGAATTAATATTCTCCTTCTTCTATATGCTTGCATTCTTCCTGATGTTTTTTCTCAGATAGACGCAATATTCAATGATGTATTTCAGCTGTAACCTAACAAATGTGATTGAAGTTGCTGACTCCTTTGATCTGATACAATAATACAGTTTTTATGGGAGCCCTTTGTTAGATTAAGGTGTGAGCTGAAAACAGTTTATACTAAGGACCTAGTGTCTTATTGTATCAATATAGCACATTCTATCATTCTATAAACAGTCCTGCTATGGCTTATAAAGCAGGTGTAGGTGAGGAGCATGTTGATAATGGTAGCCCTTATTTACCCTCACCTGGGTTCTCCACCCACCTCCTCTGCTTCCTGACCTGGGAGCTCCGTTTAAGCTCTGGTCAGCCCTACACTGCTTGGATACTGGGAGGCTGTGCTCACATGTGCTGTGGTTGCCCTGACCTTCTTTCCTAGTGGGACAGGTCTGTTCTTGCTGCTCCCTGCTAATGTGTTGGTGGAGGCTCGTTGTCATGGTAAGGCTGTGATATGGTTCCTGGTCTGAAGGGGACTAAACTGTGTGATCTGGATTGCAGGCAGAGCTAGTGCCTGCCAGCATGTGTCTGCAGGTATGTAAGCATGCCCGTAGCATGGAAATTTTTTTCCTGGATCTGAATGATTTGATTTGAGCATATTTAATACAGTTGTGATAGAATGTGCAAGAGGAGTAGACAGTAAGTGGCTTTTTTTAGAGATCGCAAACAACTAAGGCTGTACAAAATAAAAGAGTTGTTCTGAATAACAGTATAAGAATAGGTTTGCCTGGTCAATGTTGGTGAAAATTGTGATGTTATACAAACTGATCTGAATAACTTGTTGTTTTGCCAATTAGATGCCCCATCAGGGAAGACAATGCTATCAACAGAAAAATCAGCATAAACTTGTCTATTTCCTGGACATGAAAAAACAACATAGCCCAGCTAGCTGGGGCTACGATAGAGAAAACAAGAAACTCAAGCAGTATAGAAGATACAAGCAGTACAGTTTGGCTAATAATGGGTGGAACAAATAAAGCAACAATCCTACTCACTGAGGATGATACAACAGAGAAGAAATACAAAGAAAGAAAAGAACCCAACACCCCCACAAAGCCATCCTGTGGGAAGTGCCAGTTAAGATCATAGTTGGATGTTACCTTAGTATTTCCTGGTGGTTCTGTCTGAGATCATTCAGAGATGGTCAGAGGGTCCTTCCTATATAATAAGGAAACTGCCCAGTGCATCCACCAGCAGATGAACTCTCACCAATATCCCTACGAGCAGGGCTTGCTTTAATATTGTTCTCTTAGCAAGCAGGATGCCTGCTGCTAATCACCCCATTGGCTTTTGTCCACGATTGGCCAGGTCCTGGGCAAAAGCCAATTTTGTTTTGGTACTCATCTGGCCTTTTCCAAAACAGCTGATGGCTTTTTCTCTCTCACAATGTCTCTGCAGAGAGACTAATTTCTCACGACACCTCTGCAGGGATGAGAAACATCACACATCTCTGCAGAGAAGGGAGTCGTCCATATGTCAGACCCCAGTTTTGAATACTTCACTTGTGTGGTCAGGTATTGTCAGCGGACCTGCAGGTCAGTATTTGCCTGTTGCTGGCAGGCATCTTTTCTTGGTTGTTCCAGCTATATACCATTTTCTTTTGGCCTCCAGAACACTTGAGTAAATGAGCCTAAAAAAAAAAGGGGTGGGGGGAAATGCTAACAGAAAACATAATAGACAAGGCAAGAGTGAGATAAAAGCAGGAGGTGAAATAGGAGCAGGGCAATGTTACAAGCCAGTTTTCAGCACCCAGTGATACTTGAATGGATAAACAGGAATGTCCTTTGGTAACATACTGTACGCAATATGTCTGTAAAAAAGACAATGAACTCCTTTCATGTCCTCTGGCAGTAGGACTAGAAATCCGTTAGGAACAGTTCAGGTAGAATTACCTGTTGGGTGTGGCTGATCCCATGAGGAACTAGGTGACAGACTCTTTGTAGAGTTTATTGTACTTAAAAAGGAAAGACCAACATATAAAAATTAGTAGTGAGCACTCTTCCACGTGGATGTGAGAGTTAAGTAAAAGAACAGGGATTTTCTTCTTCTGAGTGCTGTAGATGTTATTTTTTTTCTTATGTTTTTTTCTGAAATCCATGTGATGGGTTTGTGTGGACAATCTATGTTTTGTGGAATAAGTGGCTCACGTGTGTGAAGGAAGCATAAGTCTACATAATAATAATGAAGCCCAAGGAAACTATTTAAAGACTGGTTAAAAAAGACAAGCTTTTGCAGCTAAATGTATTTTTGTATTCTTCCAACTGATGTAAGGATGAAGGTGCCATCCATATTTATACTTCATTAAATAAGCATAAGAGGACCTGAAAAATAAAAAGGAAAACTGCATGAAGTTTTCCTTGTCAGCATGAAGGAACTTCTCAGTGAGAGATGTGTTAGTTAAATTGTTCAAGCCAAAGAATGGGGATCAGGAACAAAGCACAATGAGTAGTCTGTTTCCCAGTTTCCAGAAGAAAGAAATCTCAATTATTCCAAGTCACAAAAAGCTTTTCCTTGTGGTTCTAAATTCTGACATGAAAAATGAAAATTACCAGTTACTAGGCTGGTTTTAATATATTGAGCATTTTTTTTTAAAAAAAAGGAATAATTGTTTCTTTGTTTTTGAAGTTGGGAAGTTCTCTTTGTGTCTACTTTACAAATACTGTTACTAAAGATGTTTGCAGCTACACCTAAGTATGGGCAGTGTGTCTTATTACACAATGTTGCAAATAATATTCTATCACACATTTTGCTGTGACATTGATCAGTCCTTTAAGTATGATTAAACTTCATAAAGCATTTTCTTGAGTTGTGAGTTTTTATAGGATAAAAATACGTTATATATTTGTGCTAGAAAGCATTTTCTTGATACATATAGGGAAACTGCAATGACAGCCATAATTAATGTTTTTTTTCATGTAAGAAGTTAGGATGTGGGGAAGGAGATAATTAATGCCAAAGCTGAATCTCTTGTGATATGTTGTAACTTCTGCATCACTGTACCTTTCTCTTACAGTGATGGAGTACTGCAAGTTAACACAGTTTGACTGGAGTTCTGTATAACTGGTTTGTGCAGCAGCAGTGGTATGTGTGCTTGGTGAATAGCAATAGATTCTTCATATGTTGATAATGGGAAAGAACAACAATCAGGTTTTTTTTGGTTGTGTGTTTTAATTATTGATTAAACTGCATTAAAAAGATGGTTGGAACAAAAGATGAATTTGCTTAAGAATGAAAATGTACATGAATGTATTTGTACTTTGGGATTAACTGTAAGTGGTTTGGCTTGAAAATTCCTTTTTTTTTTTTTTTTTTTCAGTATTCTGGTAACATTAGGATTCAGATAATTTTGATATTCATAAAATGCTTATATCTGTAATAGCTTTGGGGGGGAAAAAAAACAAGCCCAAAAAACCACAACACTCCAACCCCCAAGCACCCACCCCCTCACCTCTCTCTTCTCAAACTAATCTTGCACTGCTGCAATGTGCTAATGTTATTTGGCTTATTAAATACGAGGGAAAGGCAGGAGAATATATCAGGAAAAGCATCCTCCAATTTAAGCAAATAAGCTATTGTCAAATACTCTATTTTTTAAATTGGTACAATGTAGGTACCATTTCCTGTTGTTTTAGGCTCAGGCTTTACCCAGTGAAACTACTACTAAGCATTCATCCACTCCATTTTTGTAAGAGGGCTTGGATCATTCTTCTAAGTGTCTCAGAGTTACCGGCCTATGGAGTTGCATCATCAGCTGTTTGGGGAAGATTACTGCAGGCAGATGTGGAAGATTGCTTTGTAAGTAAACAATAGAAAGCATTCCTTCCTTAGTCATGGTGCCGAGTGGTTACTTTTTCCTTTCTCATCTCTCTGGGCTTATTCTTTGTTACATTTGCCCAGAGAAGTCCCTCTTGTAGACTGTCACCATCTTCATATTATACTGCTGTTGGCAAAAAATAAAACAAGATGCAATATCACTTGCTATGTTTATTCTTAGTGCATGTACTCTAAAGCATGTACATATGCTTTTGTGTCAGTTATTTCACTTTTCATGTAATTCACACCAGAAACTTTACTTGGTGCAAACTAATTCATTACCCAAATGGTTTGTAGCATCTGCTAGAATCTATATTCTATATTTACCCATGACAACTTTAGGATAGACTAACATCTTTTTGTAACCTGCCTATTAACTGACTTTTTAAAGACTGCTTTCTTTTTTAAGAATACATTTTTACAAATGTATTTTGAATGCTGGAATGGGGATACATTATAATAGCACCGATGTGATGATGTACACAGCAAAAGAGAAGGCTTCAAATAATGCAGCTGTTGGAAATGCAGTTCTTAGGTGGACACTGATCAGAATGCTCCAGATGAGTGTCTTTTCAGTGTGTCTGGTCTACACTTCTCTGATCTTCCTGCCTTTTCCTTCCTTAATCTTCCTTCAAGGCACCTGGTCTTTGTCTTCTATGATGTTCTGTTAAGCCTCTTTGTCAGTTTTGTTCATTTTTCCTGTTTAGTGTCTGTGCTCTGCTTCTTCTGCAGGGAAGTTGGAGGAATTTAAATTTCTTTCAGTTTTTGTCACTAACTATCCCAAAATGTTCCTGGTTAAATCAGTGCGAGCTAGATAACAGGAACACGTGCTTCATTTGATGTCAAGTTCCATCCCCTTACAGAAGCCTGTTGAAGGTTATCCACATAAGCTATCAGACCTATTTTAGCTGCTCAGGCAGCTGTTGTTAGTTTTTCTGCTTTGCAACACTTCTACTACATACTGGGATGCTTCAGCACCTTTGTAATGTTAACCAGAGACTATAAAATATATGTAACAAGAATATAGGCTTGAAATGGAAAGTAGTCTTGAGATGAGTTTGACTTGCATTTTACACTAATTTAAAGCTCCTCTAATGGAAATTAGGAAATTGGGATTCAGTAGTGAACTGGATAAGTAGTGGAGAAAATCTTATATCAGGAGGCTAGATAAGCTCCTTAAATTTGTTTCCCTGCTAAGACCATTTGAAAGGACAAAAATCTTTGTACTGTCTGCTGTGATGAAGGGTAATACTTTGTGCCATGGTAAAAGAGTTATTTTAAAAAAGTGGATTGCATGCTACCTTTTTCTTCTCTTGTTAGCGGGATCAGTTCCAGGAATATAGAGTGACAGCATTTTAAACAGAACTTAAGATACTTTGGAATTCCTGTGAATGTGACCTCTTTCCTCTCTTCCTTTGCCAATGCCCCATATCTTGCTGTATAATGAGCTATTCCAGGAAACTACAGCAGTGAAAAACATGCATGTGGTACACCATACTGGGAGAAAACTTCACTTGCCAGCTTGTAGTAGGAGGGATGCATATTCAGAAAGGCATACTGTAGCTAGCTCCTGCTCTTTACAACTTGCTTTAACTCTGCTTTTTATTGTAGTACCCTTTTGTGAGTATTATTTAACAGAAAGATTAAGATTGCAGGTATCTTTTTACTACTGTACCTTCCTACTTCTGTATGTGGATATAATGGTGGTTTCCAGCTCTTGCCATGGACAGTTATGGCTGCTTAGTCTGTTCTCAGTTACAGTGCAAGCTGATATGGCTATCTTGCAGAACCAACATGCTTACTTTCCCTCATGTGATGCAAAATATGTGCATGTTTGTTATGTCAACCTATAGCCACTCATAAGTACACTCCACAGCATGTCACAGTGGGCCCATTTAAGCATCTGCTGTCTGGAAAACAAGTACTTAGGTCTGAGGAAAACCTTGGAAAAGTTGATGGCTAGCACCAAAAGTTTAATAAAGGCTCTATGAATTGTTCTGATTGGCTCTTCCCAGGCAGGAGGATGGCAAATGTTACATTCAGTCAAAAAAGCATCTTAAAATATCTGCCAACGTATTACATGCTACGTATATCTATACTGTTACTTGGAGTATTCTTTCTCAAACCAGAAAGCATAGGGTTTTTTTAATGCAAAGGTATTTCTTTTATCTGATGATTTTGCATTTTAGACAATTTCTCAGATATAATCTGTCCAACACTGGAATTTCCTTTATATATTTAGTGTTTGTGGCATTGCCTTCTTGACAGATCTCTGAACTACTTTGTTTCAACCTCTGATAAGAGGAGATCCAGATGCTGACCAAACCTTTCCTTGTACCTAGTGAACCATTTTCTCACCATTTCTCTTCATCTTTTATCACCATTTCAACTTCAGGATCTCAGTTCTGTCCTGAGACTTTTCTTATGGTTGTTTCTTAGACAGCTAATTAGAAGGTAATATGTAAGGCTCATAGAAGTCTGATTTATTTTTTTATAAAGCATGTTTTATCTCTTCAATAGACATCCTTTCTGTACCGGAATATAATTTCTATCTTTTCACACAGTAAACCAGACATATAGAAAAGACACTATCCCATGGAAGACTTGGAACATGGAGAATGTAAATGCCATGACATGCAAGATTATTCTGTGTTGTGTATTGTTTATGTGCACGTATCAAGAAAGGATTATGTCACCAAATCTTGCAACACAATATGTCAAATACATTGCATACCCTCAGATTGCTTTTTGGTGGCTAGACAGTTACAGATTTTTACCTTTTGAAATGCTGGGGTTTGAACCCCCAGCCCCCAAATTAAGGTTGACATATGGGTGATTCCCACAGCCCTTCATAAAGAGGGGGTGAGTTTGCCTTAGAGCTTCCCCCCAGGGTGCGGCCGGCCCTGCAGGGAGAGCCAGAAGGGAAATGAGCCCCAGGGGTCCTGCATTGAGTTGACAAAGGTCAGGTGTGTGCTGGGGATAAAAGCTGGGACCACTTGCAGGGAGTCAGGAGTGTCTGTCTGTGGAGTGCACTCCACAGAGCTTCCTGGTTCAGGGCAGACCTCCTGACTCTCCCTGGAGCTGGGCCCTGGTCTGTTTACACCTTTGCGAACACGGGCTGATCGGGTGAGAGTCGCCATGTGGGCACCTTTCTCTTATGTGTTCAGCTTGCTGGTCTGGCTGTTTCCCATGCCAACTGTGGGCAGCCTCGGGTCTCTGTTTGTACCACCTGCTGTGGGCCGAGTTACATCCTTTGTGAGATCATTGGGGGTGGTGTCGATTAGGTACCAGCTGATTGATCTGTTTGTACCCCCAGCGATCATTCATGCAACGTCCTTGTCTACAATACAGCCTGCATATTGGATTCTCTTTCTGCTGGTGCTATCATTTTTGTTGGGCCTGGTCATTGGCAGAACACCTTTGCATCAACACTTAATATCCACCTTGCTGCTACAGTTCATGTCAAATAGAAAATATGGACTCTAGCCAGTTTGGGATGTCCACTGTCATTGCAGAAAAGCAATTACTACAACTGTAGTAGGTAAAACAGATGATGAGCATGAAAAGAAAGACTAATGATTTATCTGAGGTCTTCTCTAGACCTTGAAATAGAATCCAAGTGTTCTGCTTCCCAGTGCAGAGCCTGCTTTGATGGACTGTTGTATGACTTGTGTCATACACAAAACTGTGTTCATACCTGTGTATATACAAAACTCTGTTCAAGTAGCCATCTGAAGAATTGTACAGAGTAAGTCTTACTAAGAAATACCCCTCTGCAGAAGTTTCTTATGGTTTTAAAACTAGGTTAAGCTTTGGATTGAAAAACATTGAGGAACCTGACTGTTTGTATTTGGGAAACATCTTCAAATATTTTTCTGCTTGGCTGGGAAATATTGAGATGCTTAGAGTACAATTAATAATGTAATTGGCAATATACTAATTTCATATTTCTTTCACAAATAAAATTTAATCGTTAATAATCCTAGACACGTGCATTGCCAGAATATGTGTATGGAATACTGTATCTGTGAGTCTTTGTATTTGCTCAGTTATGAATTTTGGGACACATTTCTATCTGATGTCCAAAACATTTAATCTCCATAAATCTGTGTTGAAATGAGCAGGAATTTCAGATAGACAGTGCCTCAAAAGATGACATTTTTTGTTTGATAGATGCATGACAGCAAGACCAGGAAAATAAGCAGATGGTCAGACAAATCTTCACTGGCAGCAATATGGGAGCCAGTTCAATTTTTAGGGCTTCTTATTAAGATATTTAATATTTTGAACCGTTGCCTGAAACCTAGTGGATTTTCCATTTGTTTGTAGCTCAGAAATAAGCACTTTTTCCAGGTTTCCAACAGCAAGGCAAGGATTTCAAATAACAAAAGAGTTAACGGGCAAAAGAAAGGAACTAGAAGAAAATACCAATTTAGAAATACAGAAAAGGCCAAAAAAGGCAGGTTTCCTGTTAAATGCCCTTGAAAGCCATGCTCCCTGCTTGTGAGTTACACTTGCTTTTGCTGGATTCCCCCAGGGTAGTTAATCACTCCATCCCTTAGACAGCTAGCAGTTTTTCCTTGCTCTCTTCTGACTCTGATCTGCTTGGCTGTGGTTCACAGCAGTCTCTACACTTCTTCAGTGACTTCAGAATGAGATAAACGACAAATGAAGTCTTTGCTAAAGGAAATGGGACTCCTGGGTTGGTACCTTTTCTTTACTTTCCTTTAAAAAAAATAATTAAAAAAATGGAACCTGTTCCATTATAATTTCTCTAACTAAATTTGGAAGATCTATTTAGTCAGAATAACATCTTCCTGATGACACTTTATTACTGGAAAAATGGGTGCCATTTACTTCCCCATCCTTGAATGGTTCTGTGTGGTATTTCCTTCTGCCCTACAGTTTAGCTGTTCTTTAAAGAAAGCTATCAAAATATAGCGTGCATCATTTAGGCCTGCTCTGGCCTGATCCTTGTCCCACTCTAGTCAATAGAGAATGCTTTCATGGCTTTTCAGATCTGCAGGGAGTGTTTCTACCCTTTGAAGCTTCAACCTGGCTTTCAGCAGTAGGTGTGATTAACCAAAAGGCTTGCAGGAGGCAGTGGTGTCTCGTGGAGTCTGCTTGGGGGCTCAGTCTGGATGAAAGCGTTTCTGCTGCTGCTGTAGGCAATTCCCAGTGTCGCAGGACAGGTAACCCTCCTCCTGCTCTGGGTGTGCCTTTTGATGAATCAGTCTTTTATATTGTGTCCCCAAATATATACTGCCAAGAGAATGATGAAGTATTTGTGTAATGTGTATAGTATATAGTGATGATGAGACCATGTAGATTTTTCATTTCAAACATTTAAATGCTTTTGTTTAGTGTTGATTTTTTTTTGATTAAAAAATCCAAACATTCAGAAATGAATCACTGAGGATCTGGCTTTTAGTTTGCGTCCTTACCACAGTTTTAATTTCTAAATTGTTTTGTCAAAAAGCTCTTGTTTCTCCACTTAAACACTTCTCTCAAATCTATGGCAATTAAAGATTTGCCACCATAAAATGTATATGATTACCATGTAATAGCAGAGGAAAATTATGTGTCTTAATTTATGTAGCTGGTTATCTCTTAGAGTATGCAGAGAATCCATTTAAGTTGGCAAGCAACTCTGAGAGTAGCAGGTAGAATGGTCCAGTTCCAAAAGCCTGTGCTATTAGAGGAGGAGAGGTACAGAGCTGTAACAACAGCTAGATGGGAGCACAGCTGGAGAGAGGCTCGACACTGTGCTGCTCTACAGCTGCTGCTGGAGCACTGAGTGGGTACACAGGCCAGGGCTGAGCAGCTACAGTGCAATTTCATGTGCTTGTTACAGAGCAATGCTTCTCCCTTCATTTCCTTGAGCCTGAGAGATTTTCATGACCAAATTTGAATTGCATTTTTTTAATCCGTTGGCCTCATGCTGAAGTCCTTTTCTCTAAACGTGTTCAAACAAGTTCTTCAAATTATTAATGTCTTTACATGTATTTGAAATGATGCTGTCAGGAGAAGAAAGATCTTCCCAGGTGTTTTTATGTAGATTTCCTTCTGACTGTGCAGAATACTCAAAATTAGTCAAGTTCTTTATAACCTGTTCTGAAGCTGCTCTTATTCTAAAAATCTTTCTGTTCTTTCAGTTGGTGGGAGCTGTCTGTTTCTATCTCTTTCCCCATTTTTTTTTTTTTTTGGTATTTTTTTTTTTCATCCTTGAATCTTAGCACAACTCATGAGGAGTAGGTTTTGTGGTCCAGACAGAAGGCTTATATAAGATTTTTATTTCCTGTGGTGACTGGAGGGATCTTCCAGCTAGCAAAGCAAGCATACCTTCAGCTAGTCAACAGTAATTCAGTAGAGCACAGCTACTCTTGCTTACAGTCTCATCAGTAAAATAGAGTTATCCTGACAATTAAAAAGTGGATTCCTGACATGTGGAAAAAATGAATTTGCCAACTTCAGTAAGAAAACAGAGGAATTCCTGTACTCCTGTACTATGAGGACAGGCTCGTAACAAATGGAGATGCCAATCTGGTACAGGTGGATACACGTTATAGGAAAGGTAGCTCTTATTGCAGAGGAATTGTTCATAATTTGAGTTAAAAATATAGCAGAACAGCACAAAGGATGGTAGAGAAAGTTGATAGGCACTTTACAATGAGTTAAATCATAACCTGCATTAAACCTGCAGTTATGTGTTCACAGAAAAGGGCAGAACAGAAAATTAGGTTACTCAAACAACATGATGCTGACTTTTTTCTGTCCTTCACGTCTAGCAGAAGAGGCGAAATTTTTGGTTTCCTCTATTTATTCACTGGGTTTCCTTTATCTTTACACATGACGTAGTTTTCAGAATTGATTCCACTTCTCAGCTGCACATCTGGTGACTGCAGGACTTAATTGTAACATTCTTAATGATCAGCCCTGTCATTTCTTCTTACAATATAGAGAAAAAACTCAGAATGTAGATGCCAGAGAGTCATTTTATTTCCTTTACCACCATTTGGTAGCTGTACAGAACATTGCTGGAGTAAAATATTAAACCAGAGAGTGTGTTTGGAAGCTGCCTTTTTTCCTTTATTTTGAGATAAGTGTTGAAGTCTTCTTTCAGGATGACTTTTTAATCTTCTGCCACTTGGTCTCAAGAGTTCCTTTTTTTGTGGATGTTCATAAATGAAAGGAATTCACATCCCATGCCTGCAATGTGAGTTTCTTTTTAGGTTTCTTTCTTCCCCACTCTCTAAATAGTTCCTTTGTAAAAGAAGTTTTAGATATATTGATCATCTGAAGAATTTTGAGAGTTGGATGAAATTTTCTTTAATTTGGTGGACAGTTCTAACTTCTTTCGTTACATGTAGAACTATTCCATTCTCTGTTGAACTACAGCTGGAACTGTGGGAAATGCAAGTCATAGGCACTGAAAACAGACAGTGGGGTTTGTAGCTGTGTGACTGCTCCTCTGTGGCAACGCTGACAGTATTCACAGTGTCAACTGGTAAGTGGCAGTGTAACAACTTACTCTGCTGTAATATGTTAGCCTCTGATCATAATGCATAGTTGGGAGGACTTAAACTTCATTTTGAAGATGGGAAATATTATAGATTACATGACACATCTGCTAAATTACTCTGACATAAGGTCGTCAAGTTCAGTGCTTCATAGAAGCACAGCCAAGTTGTGTTGCTTCTTGTCTGTGATAGACACAGAAATGTTTTACAGCTGGATTTGTGGTCTGCAGAAAGAAACACCACTGGAGACTAGAGAGTGCTTGAACATCAACAAAATATTAAACCAATACATTTACTTAGGGCACTGAAGACTTTATGAATATCAGGGCCCTTCTAGTTATTTCTGCTTGGCCACTGAGAAACACTGATTATTTCTGGTCATGTTTACTAAAGGATCTAATTGATGTTTTTGCTTCTTTCTTATCGTACTACATTCAGTGCCCTTGTTTCTAAATCTAATTTTCCAATCATTTGGAGTGTCTGTTTCTTGTTGCAGCAATACTGGCATCCAGCTGAGTCTGCGGCAACTTGAATAACTCTCTGAACTCTGTCATCTTTTTTTTTAGTTCCAGTCATTCTCCTTCATCTATCTCAGTTCAAACTAACTGGAGGAAAAATCCCTTTCATCTTTACAATTTGATAGTATGAAATTTCTTTGACAGTTTGTTTTAAGGTTTTCCTTTCTCAGCTTCATTGTTTGCCTGACAGTTTTGTGGTTATTGATGACATTTGCTGCTGCTTCCATTTTGTACTGGTGGCTTGAATCTTGAATTCATTTAACTTGATCTTTGGTTTTGTGTCCTCTAAATGCTATCACTTGTTCGACTCAGTTCCTATGTGTATGATACTTCCCAGACAAAGTTACTGAAACTCAAATACAACAGCACAGTTTGAATTGTTGTGTTACCATTTTGGGCAGTATTTCTCCTTTGCTATTTTTGTTCCTTGATGGTTTTAAGCTCTTTGCAGTTGATTATAAAGATTGCTGCACAGGGATCATTGTCCTTTTAACTGAGTAGCAGTTAAAAATATTTTCGCCTGTCAGTCTGAGCTTGTGCCAGGACTTAGGCCTACAGTTTTGTAGGTGTGTTTTTGTTTCTGACTTTCAACACAAATAATGGGGTGCCAGTGTTTTTTACAACATCTAAAAATGTAACATAAACCCCATAAATATTATTTATTGCACTAATACTTTATCTTGTCTTTTGACTGGTAACTGACCACATAAATGTGTTGTGGATGACTTTATTATAATATCTTCCTGGATAAGAAAGCATCATATTTTGATTACTGAAACCATGTTATGTGCTCTCATGAGGACAATGTCCAATATACTGGTGAGCCTTCAGTAATGTGAGCAGGCTTAATTGCTGTACAGCAGCTAGAGACTATGTTAATCACCTTTTTTTCTACATCATCTGGGAGAGTTTATCCATCATCCTAAAGTATTTCACAGATATTTGCCAAAAAATAGACTACTTTGGATGTATTTTACTTGTCTGAATGCACCTAGGTTGCTGAAATAGGAATTTCTGGTACTTTAACATCTCTGAAAGAATATGTCAGTAAGTGAGGATTAAGTAGTTTTAGGTAATTAATGTAAGTATATGTAGCTGACTTGCTTGGAGTATATTCTTGTATTTTTAAACATTTATTTTGCTATTATTCTTACTATTAAAACATTCATTAACCACCAGATATGTATTGAAATGACGTGTATAGACCACTCCTATGTATATGGAGTCTTGGTAGCATGAATAAAATGATATTGATTAATCGGTTTTAAATGTAAAGTACCAATTCTGAATCTAGGGCTGCTGGCATGCTTTTTGGTTCTGAGACCTGCAGTGTAGCTGCAGAACAAAAATCTTAGTGTTTCAACAGTCTCATTATTTAATGATCTGATTTTTTTAAAGTATGATTAGAATAAACAAAAGTAATAATGTAAGGTGCTTTTTTTTCTGATTATCTCAAAAATACTACATTGCAAGTGCATTCAAAACTAGATGCTGAAAATATTTAGGCTTTGGTAACTTGAAAACATTTCCTTAAAGCAGTGAATTATTTCAGCTAATTGGTCCCAAATACTTTGGCTTTTTTCTTGATTTGTAAATTGACTGTGAGTAGATGATGTAATTATTCATTGGATCTTTTTTTTTAAGATGCTTGCAGATTATTTTATCAGTTTTCTTCTTGATGTCTTGAGACAATGGAAGGCAATTTCAGTTAGTTCAGTAAGAATCAGAATGTTTTGATCTTTTTTGTGACCTGCTTCACTATGGGTAATTGGATAAAATAGTTTTTGCCCCTCTTGTCCTTCACTATGTGATGTGTTTTGCAGCAGATACAGGCCTTTTTATCTGCTCGTATGTAACTCCCCATTTTAGTTGCAGTTTTGTGCTACTGATGCAAAAATCAGATCAGTTACTTGCAATTCAGAGTGTGCCAGTGCAGGTATGGGCTGTTACCACTGCTTCTCCAGTGAATGCAGGCTAACTAACACAGCATGAAAATAAGTTGAATTTGATTCACCTTCCTCTTTCAGCTTTAAAAACTTAAATGGATACTCACAGCAGAGTTTAGAGCAGTCATGGCTTTAAAATCATAACATTCATCTGCCAGAAATATGGCCAAATTTAGATTAGCTCTCATATTGTAACAATGATCTGTGGCAGTTTATTTTCCACTAGGGATACAGCTGTTGTATAATTTTTTTTCCTTATGTTTTTTTCCTGTTAGTTTTGCCAAAAAATGGAGGCATGAAAGGAAGGGATTCTGTTCTGCCTTTCATGATAACGATGCAACTACTAGCTAGGAGTCAAGCCTAGTCCTATTCTGGAAGCAAATCTGAAGCTTGTGCACAATGGAGGTTTATTTTAGAGCTTGAATGCCATTTCAGAAGAGTCATATGGATACTATTTGGAGAATTTCCTGGTAGTGTCTGTGCTGTGGGCTCCTTCCCTTTTCCTTGGACTGGTTTTGATGCTCCTCTGACACAGAAGCAAGCCGACAGAAACGCATCCCCCATTGACTGGTGTTCTGCTGATGTAGTTCTGTGAACTGGCTCACTGCTGAGTGACAGGAATGGCAAAGTTTGCACACAGAACAACAGTTATTTCTGGGAAAAGAGAAATAAGTAAGACTTTTATTCCTTATAGCAATTAGTGAGTTACAATAGCTAATACATGCTTATTTAGCCTTTCATATCTGCTATGGGATGCTGGCCTTTTCTCTTTACTACCTAATTTGGCTTGATTTAAAGCTTAGAAAACAAGCTGGACCTGTGTTACAGTTGAAAGGTAAACTGTCATGATTTTCTTCTACTTGTTACAGCTCTGCAGTAGTTTCTTTAATATACTCTGGATGAGTGCTGTGAGATCAGAGCTGGGTGTGTAATATTGCTTGACTGTGCTTACGAAACAGGGTAGATAATAGCAATAACTCTTTGTGATTCCAGTTAAGGGTTCAAAGCCAGCAGGTGCAGGCTTTACAGGGCTCTTGGAAGATGATGATGCAGATGCACACAGTTTGCACTGAGTCACTGTGCTGGCCTTCCAGATTAAGCTTTCCTCCACTTGCAACCAGTTCCACAGCTCCGCACAGCGCACGATTCTCAGAGTAAATGAAGGGCTGCTTTGCACAGATGCAAGTAGCAACCTATTCTGAGTTTGTGCACTGATGCTAACATGCACCATAAAACACTCAAATGCCCTCATCAGAGACAATTTCTACCTGAATTTCCTCAGTGCTTAGGCTGAGTGATGCTTATGTAGCGAGCAGCTATTCGGTGCCTGGCTGTGCTGTGGTTCACTGGGTGACCTCGCGCCGTACACGCCAGCCAGATATTGGGTCTTGTGGAAAACACTTCTGAGCATGTGCCTTTTTTGTGACCTTTTTTGTCCCTGTGATAACTTTGCTTATAATTTCCAATACTTGAAAAGGAGTTCATCAACCACTCAAGTCTGGTTAAGTAGATATTATCATTCACTCCATCTAGGAGGACAGAACCAGAGCAAAAAACCTTTTGCCTGTGCTGGCTAGCAACTGGTATGAGATGAGGCTTGTGGTTTGCTGCTGGTTTCATTCACTACTCTTGATAGTGAGAGTGTTAACTCAGGGGCTATGTACTTTAGTAAGGACTAACCACGTACCCACAATGAGACTTTTCTGACTTATTTTAGAAGTATCTCTATCCCTGACACTTCCCTTCAGTCCTCATACCAGGTCTCCTCTGCTCTCTTTAACTCTGTAGGTGTCCTCCCTTTTGCTCAACCCTGAAAACTATTTCCAAGACTAATCAATCCCAGCACAAGCTGGAGCAAAGCAATTGAACTCATTAGCATAGTAAACACTGGCAGAGTCCTACAAAGTTGTTTTTTTTTTTTTTTTTTTTTTTTTGTTCTTCCGTCTCATCAGATGCTGTCTCTTTCCAAATGCTGTTACAACTAAATAATTTGCTCCATGCCCTGAAGGTGAACACATGCTGGCTATTTTGGACAAAGAGTAGGTAATAAAAAAAATTACTTTTCTTATTTTTCAGATAGTCTTTTTCCTTCCTTTTCTTCCTCTTCAACAGATTTGTTATCTCAGGTGCAGAACATTTCATTTCTTCTCCAGTAATTCATTGTTCAGTGAATACGGTAGTGGACTACAAAATACTCAAGGCAAAAACATTTAAACCACTAACTGTGTGCTTGATGTGTATGCTTGGTGACACCTTCAGCATTGTTTACTAAAAACCAGATCAAGCAACTCAAAATAGCTTCCCAGTCTGTCTAGTATCACAAAATATTAAATGGCAAGAGAACAGCAGTTTTTTTTTTTTTCTTCCCTGTGAAGTAAATAGTGTTAATTGTCATTAATTTCAGTAGTTGCTAACCTAGAGCTCTTACTTAGAACACTAGTAACTGGTGTTTTGTTCTATATGTATACTTCAGACATTAGAAAAAAAGACAGTATTTGACATTAAAATGACACTTCACACGTGTGGTCTGTCTTTTGTCAGAAGCCCTGTGGTTTTTGTTGTTGAGGGTAGTGGTATGTGCTTATTGTCTGTGCTCATAATCTTCAAAATCATGGTCACGATTGCTATTACTCAAATACAGAAGAGATTTACTCTGATACAAAATGCATTTTTTTCCTCAGTTACAGCATAATTCCTCAAGAACATAAACCAGAAGACTGAGAATTAATAATTCATTGTATTAGAAATAATAAATCCATATTTATTTTCCTGGGATTTGTTTTCCTGCATATAGTGGTGTTTCCTAGGTGATGAAAATCAATAGAGCTGCTGATACTATATAACAAGAAAACCTTTGAAGATTAAATACAGCAATCTTAACCAAAACATTACAATGGCACAAGTTCTTGTAATTTGTGGTTGTGATTTGTTGGACTTCAAGATACAGTCTGTTTTGTTACATTGTGAAGGTGAGGTAAATTAATACCTAAAAGTATTTGATATGCTTTCAGAAAAAAAGTGGATTGGGGAAAGATTTTAGAAATATTTAAGTGTGTTTTTGAAAGATTTGTCGTCTTGGAAACATCTGGTATGTGATTCTAGCCAGCATGGTCTTGTATAATTAATCTTTCTAGCTTCAGAAAGTTTAATCTATAATATTGGGCTCTTGCAGGGTGTTTTGTAGTCTTTGTAGACAGCACTGAAGTCTTTGTTCGGGAGATACTGGGAAATATAAATCTGTATTATAATCAATTTGGAACAGCAGTTTTCTGCTGCCTGCTTTCACAGGGTACATTCTGACAATAATGCAGATGCACTTCTAAAATCACGTAGGTGGCTGTTTACAAGTCTGCAAGCAACCTTCACTCCCTGCAACTGTTGTCAGGGAACAGAGTCACTGACAGATGCCCTAGAAATAACTAAGCAGAGAGAGTGTTGCTATGGAAGCTATTCTGCTGTTTGATGTGCACTGTATCATCCAATTTAGAAGAGCTTTGGAGCCAATCAAATAGCTGCCTTTTTTTTTTTTTTTCCACTCTCCTTCCCAAAAATTTGCCTTTGGATGTAAATGCTGTGAACCAGAGCACAGCCTAAGCAAGCTGAGAACTCCAGGAGCCAAAAAAAAATGTAATCAGGTCTTCGTAGCTACTTGGCTAATTTGCAGCCACACTGCAACTTTCCAAGGCTGTGTTGGTGTTCCTTGTGTGTGTCTTCTGAGTGGTAAATTGCAGTTTTGTGGAAGTTGAGTTTCTACTTCTGGTATGGATTTAAGGAGAATTCTTGTACTACTGAGAGTAACTTGTGTGTCAGTTTTCCAGGTACAAATGAATGGTTTTTCTCCCACACACTGTCTAATCTTTTTAGACTGTAAGTGCTGCTATGCAAAAATTCTTTTAATGCCCTTGTATGTCTAGTATGATGGGACTCCATTCCTGAAGCTACTGGAATGTGAGCAGCAATGGCTGAGTCAGAGCTATTGCCTCTCCTTGGCTTCCTCTCCCCCTCTCCAAGGCTATTGTGAGATGGTGAAGAAGAATTTTTCCTTTTCTAAAAGAAACACTTCTGCATATTCTAGTCATATTTTTGATATAGTAAAACTGCTAGGTTCTAGTGTAGTAGGGGTGGAGAAAAGAAAGACTTGGCTGCTACATTGGAGCTAAGGGAGAAAAAACAACATCATTTGGTTGCTAAAAGTTTATGTTCAGTGTTTTTTTTTTTTTTTTAAGGATTGTATAATGTTTACTGTAATGTTCTTTCAATTCCCCCCCCCCGTCTTTGTACTGGTTCAGAGGTGAATGCAGTGAATTCCCATTACAGAGTTTTTGTGATGCTGAGTTCTTGCTGTTTTCCTGAGCAGGGAATATTTAGAACTTCCCAGCAGAGGCTAGCACCAGTTTCTAATGAAATTTTAAAGTATCTGAAGCAGTTCTGTTTTAAGTATTTGGAAGGATATTTACAGTATCTAAATAATTACCTGTGCCATATAGGAGATATTGTTGTGATATATGTTAAGCAGACCTTATAATTAGTTCCCTAGGGAACTGAATGAAAATGTGACTCCATTCTGTACTTTCAGATAAGTTGCAGCCTTGCTAATTAATCAGTTTTTAAGAATACCAGGTACAGTAACATAAAAGTCACCGTTAATGCTGGGACAAAGGTTGACAACTTTTGCTAAGAATACCAGTGAAGGGGAGAACAGCAATGATTAATCATTCCCTTGCTTGTAAGTGATTTTTATTTAAACCCATCCTCCCTATTATATATAACTGCAAGCTTGTTAACAGCTTAAAACTTCTTACTGCAAGGTGTTAAGTAGTTTGGCAGATCACAAATATTACTTTAAATGAGTACTTAATAACACCAAGTTAGTGATTTTTTAATGTAGGAAGCAAAGTAATTCCAGTGTGGAGTAATGTGTGAGACCATGACATGTAAAAAAACGAAGGCAGAGTTTTCTTCAGAGCAGAAATCCCAAGGCAGAGTATAGCATGGTGTTCACTCTCCACTGTTACTCCTGACAGTCAGCTGCAAGGCGAGAACATCCATAGCTTGCTTCTTGAAAATGTGTGAAATATCTTCTCAACATCCCTTTGCTCACACTTAAACTATCTGGATGAATGAGCTGTTTTTCAGCATAAGCAGAGGGGAAAGGAATAATTGTAACTGCAGTTTCAATTCTTCACGAAGCCACAGCAGATTTAGTACCCTTCTGTAGTAATAACCTTGCACATTGGATGCTAAGCTTGTAGCTCACTAATAAGAATCCACTCTAGTTCAGGAATGGTGTTTTGATTTCTGACTGAAGCACTGATGGCAGAACAAACATACTTGTCAGGGCCATGTGTATTCCTCACACCTTTGCCATGGCAGACTGATGTTTCAGGGCACCAAACTAGTGTTCTGTGTCAGCAAGATGTTTTGCTACACTCCTAGCTAACTAATGCAAACTAAGACAAAAAATATTTTTGTTGCATGTTTAAAGCTATAGTAGCAAGAGAAAAATGGGTGCTATGCAACATATGTAGGGCAGTCTGTGTGTGTGTCTGTGTATATATATATATATATGTATATGCTTTCTGCATTATGAATGTGTCTCCTAGATGCACCATGTTGGATCAGAAAGAACTGTCAAAAAAAATTCTGGTAGCATCTTAAATTGTGCAGCTCAAATCAGTTTTTCGTGATCTCCAGAGCCCCAGTGTGTGTGGCTTCATGTCTCTGTATCTTATCAGTCACTCTGATGTTCTTAGTGCTGCAAAAGCATCTCAGAATTTGTCATGATCCAGAAGCTCAAGCTAATTAAGAATTAGGTAAGAAGATGTACTAGTAGTCAACACTTTGGACTTGGTGCTGCCAATTTAAGGTTGATTCCATAATACATTTGATTTAAATCAGTAGATGTCAGGCCTGAAATGCAACTCCTTCTCCTGTGCTAAGGTTTTGGCTGGCTGTGCTCAAAGCCAGCTTGGATCAAGCTGCTGTGAGAAGAGCACTGGGAAGCTGTGTTGGAGCTCTCCCTGGCTTTGCCTGGGAGCTGTTTGCCTGACCTTTGTTGCCTGTGCCGGGCCATTTATGTCACTGATCCTGATCTTGGCCCATTGATGACCTCCTGGCTGAACCCAGCTCTGCTGCATCAGTATGGACTTGGGTGGCAGTCACTGAAGCGTACCTGACCGTGGCTGCTCCTTCTGGCCAGTTCTGCCCTGCTTGCCCAGGCAGGGTGAAGCTGTGCCCCATGCACCTACCTCGTCATGCTCGGCTCCTGCCTGGCACCCCATCCTGCTGTTCCCTGCTGCTGAAGGCCCTCTTAAACTCCAGGGGATTTTGTGATGGCAACTGAAAAATATTTATTTCTTAGTATTTTTGCGACACTGGAAATGATTTAGAGATGTGCTGGTTTACATTTCCCAGAAATGAGTTTTATAGTATGTTTCACCTCCCAGGGCTTTTGGAACACATTTGTGTGTATAATCCTCACGGGCAACCTCCAAAAAGCACTGCAAAGCCCACGTCTTCCCCTGCCTCAGCCCCCGGGCTCCACAGAGTCTTCATTATATAAAAATTGTTTATTTTTGCAGATACAGAGAAACTGTATCTCTTATTTGAATTTTGAAAACAAAATGGCAGGTATTCAGACAAGCTTGGCGAGGCAGAGGATATCAAGAAATTACTGTGGAGTTAGTCATTGGGAATGTGGACCTGTACATGCAAACTGTCTTTACATCGTTGTGAGAAGGCACGTAAATTCTTAATGTTTTTCTAAATGGTATCAGTACAATGAGTTCTTAATGTTGGTAGCTCTGAATAGTATTTCTATGGGTAGATGGCTGAGGACTCAGATTGCAGCATCCACTGGGAGTCTCTGGGTGTTGATGTCCCAGTGCTGTGACAATTTGAAAATTCATCTATATTTGTTATGAACAACATTCTTCTAGCTATAGTATTCTTTATTACAAGGCAATATTCTGCAGAAGTGATGCTTGCTTAATATGGGATTGAATCACTATGATCACAAAAGATTAAAAGACAATCTCAAATAAGAATCATTCATTGTTTTATTCTCTCCAATAAGATTTTTTTTTTCCATGCAAACTTAATTGGTAGCATGTCAGTTAAATGAAGAAAAAGGTTCTGACAGCAAAGGAAGGATTTTGTGTTGCTTGCCAGTGTTTGACATGAATAGGAGAATTTTTTTCAATTTTAAGGTATGAAGAGTGTGTGTGCATGTGGACACATACTTTATAAATGCACAAGGGTACAATACAAAAAGCTGTTTTTGAGAAGCTAGGCCAAGCTTGACTGAGCAGACTCACTGGCTTAAACCTAATTCAGCACAGGGGAGCAGATGATGTACAAAAGAAAGGCATGGAATGGGAAGGAGGCTCACCAGGCAAGTAAACAAGGCTGAGGGGAGAGAGTGTGAGATGTTTCATTTGATCAGTCTTGAACACATGTCCTAACAGTGAAGGCTGAATGCCCTTTGAGGGGGAAGGAGTTTGCAGATGCTGACATGCCATCCTGAAGCAAAAATAATGCATGTTTCTGTTGATAGCATTGTCTGCCTCACCCGAGTCTTTTCCCACCTCATAGACCACATGAATCTACTGTGTGGTGTGACATGGCTCAGTTATTTTCTCAGGACCATGTGCACTGTCTGGCTTGGTAAAATCATTTTCAATGAAGCAGTAGTTGGGTAGGGATTGCTGTTCAGTTGTCCCTCTCTAATATTAGTTCTTTTGTCTCAGACTTGCATTTACAGCAAGCAAATAGGGAGAGGAGGAAAAAGTTAGAAAGAAAAAGGCCAAAGCTTTATCTAGTGGTACAAGAAAAAAGCTTCTAGGAAGGAATTGTGATGAAGAAGAAAGGGCTGCGTAAAGCCTGCATAACCTCCTTCTGTCTGTGTTCTAACAGGTAGGTCACAAGGCTGAAACTGGTAACCTAGACATTAAGTTGCTCTTTAAAAAGAGTGTCTTTTTTAAAATCAAACTCTTACTTTTCAGAACTTTTGTTTGCTTGTATCTGCAGGATTACTAAACTGAATAGAGGATTTTTTTGTTTGGTTGGTTTGTTTTGTTCCTCTTGGCACACTAGAGAGAGAGCTCCAGAAGAGGTAACCAGAATTTTACTACTTGTGTCAGAATCTTTCCTCCTGAGCTTCAGTGCAGAAGGGTGTACTAGCTTTCTATTGTTCCTCTGGAAACAAGGAGTATGGAAAAGTAGTATTTTTTTCTTTCTAGTATTATTATTTTTCTACTGTGGAAAGTACTAGACCTGCACAGATGTCCATGAGGAACAATACTGAGAAAACAGTTTGTGTTTCTTAAAGTGAATTTGCAGCAGTACCTTGCTGAGACTCAGACCTTTGCTGTTGGTGATAAGGGATATGAGAACAAAGCTATCTTGATCTTGCCCATTTATCCAATATGAGTCGTCAGAGCTGGTAATATTAAACAAAAAAACCCTCTAAATACAGCTAAATTTGAGATCACTAATGTAGAGAAAGTTTGAGTCTAAGGTGTTTTGAGCCTAATTTCAGATAAATTGTTGATGTGAGGTTTATATGGGATCTGATTCAGTATTACTGTCAATTACCTGAAGACTAGCCGAATTATTTAAAAGACCAGCTGTATTCCTGACTACCTCTTGAAGTCCAATGTGCAGTAAATTCTGTGAAATATGAAGAATACAAGATTCAGGTAACTTGCTATGTTGAAGGATGGTGCATTGCCTCATCTCTGACATAGGTCCTTCACCCTTACGTGAAATTCAGTTTACTTCATCTATCAGATGAAGAGGCTATGTGAGGAGGCACTAGGCTTATCCCAGAATACAGGTTTTAGTGCTTGCCCTATACTTAGAATTCCTGGCTTGCAGCCAAGTCGTGTGCTTTGTTGTGCACTGACTTTTTGAGGATGTGGGTGCAGTTGGGAGCTCCCCACCAGGAGCCAGGCCACTGCTTTCGGCCACACCTGGGGTGCCACCGTTGTAGTGCTAACACCTCACCAGACTTCCCAGGCTATTTCAGCCACTTGATCTTGACTTTGTACTACTTTTGTTATTGCCATGTCAGTGTTTGAAAGGCTTCTAGCTGGGGTGGATCTCTCCCTAACCGTAATCGGTACAATTGAAAAATGTGTACCACCAGAAGGTTTTTTTTATAAACATGTGTTGGGTAATTAGTAGACTATTTCTGTCTCTTATGTAACCAGAGGTTATAACCAGGGTGTGTTTGTGGGACTATATTGGGATATCAAGGGAAAAAATCATTACATATGCTACATAAAATTTGAAATCTCCATAAGAAGGAAAGGTGGCTTGCATGGAATTTTTCTTTCCTAAACTGAAACAGAACAAAGTATTGTTCTCTGTTTTTTAAAACATGAAGAATATGCACGGTGCTGGTAAGGTTAGAAGTGAAAAGTTATGTATCACTAACTAGAAATCTTCTTTCTCTTCCATTAAGACAAGATTAATTTCTTTTTCAAAGTATCTAAAGATAAATGCAGTCTTTCATGCCAGGTTTCAGCCTCTGAAAAACTTTTTATGTAGGAATAAATCCCCTGGAAAAGAGGTTTACAAGAAAAGTGCTGACACAACCTTAACCGTCACAGCACAATTAGTTTAGCTGCAGGTTTGTTGTAATCCCAAAACAATAACAGAAAATTGTCATGTCAAACAAATTCCATCTGTCCTTTGTATCATGCTGTCCCTGGATTATAACTCTTTACATATGATTATGTCTTCTTTAACCAAGCTTTCTGACATCAAAATTGCATCCAGCTTTTGAAGTACTTCAATACAGATACTCTGAGTAGAGAGTGAATTAGCCAAAGACAAAGCACAAAACAAATACATCTTCAAGAAGATACTGGCATTCATGTATGTGCTCCTTCCTGTGGTATGTAGAGTTTCTTTGTTTTCCTTTTCTTTTTTTTTTTTTTTTTAAGTTCAGCATTGAGAAAACAGTTCTGTATTTAAGATAAATCTTGGCCAGACTAAGTCCTCCTACATCCTTGTTACAATAACATGAAGTATTAAGTGGGCAACCGTAACTCTTCTGTCTTCCTGACCAGCACTAAGAACAGAGAGAAAAATTGCATTTAATTCTGATATAATTGTTTAAGCTTTCCATCACCACCATGACCAGATGCCAGAAGGGGTGCTAAAATCATTTTACTGGAAAAGCGTGAGGGAGAGAGGACTGAAAATCCACTAAGTGTGTATATGGATTCTTCACTTCATCATTCTCAGATACTACCATTTAATATATCTTGATTTACTGAGACTCATATTTCTAAAAGACTTGCAGAGGGAATATTTTTGTGACAGAGCAACACACTGAGATTGCAATTAACTGAAGGGGATATATTTTTCTATTCTGGCTTTGTAGAGGCAGCATAAAAATCTGTGATAAGAAAAAGGCAGAAAATGGTATGTTATTGTAGAAAACAGAATCATGTATTGAGAAACGAAGTGGAAATTGCCTTCTCTCTGCAAAATTTCTTGCCTTACCATCCCCACAGATGCAAAACCTAGGAAAAGTGTCTTCTCTTTCTGCAAGAGAAGAGATAAAGAAACTGACACCTGGAATGCTCGGTTAAATATCTAAAAGAGTTCAGGTGTTACTCAAAAGCTAGAAACTGCAAGCAAGCTAAATAGGCAAGTGTTGGGAAGTTTGTGTTTTCATTGCCATTGCTATTGTTGGCATCCAAGTCGTGTTGGGTGTGTGGCTGTGGCAGTCACAGCTCTGTGGCAGTGTAACCATGACTGTTCTTGTCCCTGCAAGACTAAAACTTTGATTCCAGCAATGACTTTAGCAATAAGACAGCGACAATTCTCATGTAATCTTAATGCCTAGGAACATCTCTCCAGAATATTTGTCTGCTTAGTTATTGGCTTCTTTACTACTCTGAGGGTAAAAAACTGATACATAGAAGTATGAATTTTTGCACTGGTGAAGTCAATGGAATCACTTTTTTATAAATGTATTCAACAGAACAATTTTTTTTTCTAGGGTTTTTGAGGCCTCTTTTTTTTTTTTTTTTTATCCAAGGCACAATCTAGCAGCAGCTAGTTCATTGATGTATGCTGATGATCCTTCTGAAAGGAATACGATGTAACTTGGTTCTGACCAAGGTGTGATTGCATTTCTCACATACAAATGTTTCTTTACACAAGGAGCATATGCTGAGTTTCTCTCTGCTTGTCTAATAAACTCTTGCTTTAAGAGTTTATACTCCATCTCAACTTGGCATATGGGTTTAACTTCCTTGTCACCTGGCTGTAGTTCTTGACGATATGCAGCAGTTGTATTGCATACGGTTCTTTGTGGGATGTGCCCTATTTTTCCCACACTAATATATTGTTTCATTCTTGCTCTGTCCCTTTTTTAATTTCAATTTAAGCTAGAAAATAACTCAGTAAGGATGTAGGCACTGAACAAATTTATTACTGCGAAGGAACTGAAAGTCCCTTTGGTTCCTTTATTGCGTGCTTACAGCCTTAATGTTCTGAGACTGAACTCTGCCTCCTTCCTGTGAGAGAACAGATAAATGGTTACAGCAATACCAGATGAGGCTGCAGTACTTACAGCTGTTGGGCAAAAAGCATTTTATATGTTCAACAAATGGGGATGGATACTCTGCAGAATGTGCCTGTGTGGAGAGCACTAGTTCAAACTTCCCCCAGTGAGCTTTTGTTTGAGTATTTGGCAGAAAGAAAAGAGCAGTTTCCAGAGCAGAATGTGTGCTTGTTGAGAATGAACTATGTAATATAGGGGTGAGAATCGAAGCTCAACCAGTGACTTCCTTGATAATGGTGCATTTCTCTTGTGAGGTTCCTTCACTTGTGTTATCTGTGATCTGCCCTATACTTACAGCCCATATGGAAAAACTGACCCCTAAACCAGAGGATTCTGATGAAAGCTAGAGCCTGAGCTGCTACAGGGGAATATGCAGGAATGTGTTTCAGAATATATTGAGAATTACTTTGCCCTGTTTCCTCACCATGTCATTCTGTTTTATTTAGATTGGTTTGAGTGTGGACAGTTCTGACCGTATCCTCTCATTTATGTTAAGAACTATTCATGTGAATTGAGGCAGGGAATCAACTTGCTGTATTTTTCTCCCTGAATTGGAGTTTCGTGTGATTTTTGCAAAGGTACATAAAAGATACCAGTGATGCAGCTACATAATAAAGCCCCAGATTTAACAGCCATCATGACAAAATGTCTGAGTTCTCAGGCCTAACACAAGGAATAGATGAGTTTTGGAAATGAATGGTTTGTGCAAAAATGTAGGGCTTAATACAGGTACGTACTGCAGACAACAGAAGGCTTCTGCAGTCAGCGTAGGGGCACTAGTAACTGCAGAGGAGCTAGCAGCTGGGATTAACTTACTGTATTTAAACTGCCTTACTGCTTTCTTGCTGTGTGGGACTGCACTGCTCCTACTTAGTTTTCTTACTCCTGAGCTGGTGTAGTAATCACAGAAAGTGATATTACCTCCTGTGCAAAGAGTTTGTTCTTCCTGCAGTATATCACCCCTACCAGGTCTGCTGTAAGACAGTTTCTCCTGAAGTAATCAGTAGCCTGCAAAGCAGCAACACATAAATTGTTCAGAAGCATCATTAATTTGTATTGGTTACCACTCTGTATCTGGGGGCATGATTCATCATCAGTCCTTTCCCAGCAGCCTCTGGCCTCTCCACCATCACTCACTCCTGTTGCTGTAAGCTGTTTACAGGCAGGCTGAGTATACCTGGCTCTGGGAGCCTGGAAGTGAAGCCAGCCCTGCTACTGCTGCAGGTCACTCTCTGCGACACAGCAGTGAACTTTATTACAGAGCTGAATGGGGAATGGCTGGTGAGGGCTTCAGGTGTGAGTCATTGGAGACCAGTTGTTCTGTTCTGCTGAGCAGAGCAGCAGGGTTGAGCTCAAGGTTTAGGGATGATAGTTCGGAGAGAAGAAGAAAAACATTAAGGACATGGAATTATCTTCAGCTTCAGTGGTAGTTATGTGGCTAAATTCCCTGGTGGGGCTTGAAAATTTTGGTGTTTCCCTGCAATCTTCATTAAAAAAAAAAACTCATACCAAAAGCAGAAATTTAAGAGCTCTTTGAATTTAGAACTATTATTATTTCTCATTGTTATTTTTTTTAAGAAAATATTAAGTGCAGACATTAAAATTCATCAGTGTCTGGTAAATACTATCAAGGAATCACTAAAAAAAAAAAATCTCCGGCCTGTATATGTCTGTAAGAAACACCAAAATAGCCATGCTGCCTTTATGTAAGCTCCACAGAAAGACCACAACTTAAGAGCCTAAGAAAACACCCGAGTGAAGAAATCTACAGTAGAATGGATGGGTATGTGTAAGAATTGAGTCACAGGAATAACCACCAAGAGAGAGGGAGAAACACACCCTCTTGTAGAATGTTCCGTCAAACTGCTGTACCTTCTGTGGGGTGTTCGGTCGGCCCTTCTTGGTTTTCCTTCCAGTCTGTCCTAGGACTCCTGATACTGCTGGAAGTGTCCACTGAAGTAAGTCAGGCACTTGAAAAGGCACTCACCTGTTACATGCAACCAATCCTGAAGCTTTAGGTCCTGTGTTACTTTGAGTGGCAATGTAGTTCCAAATTCTATACCTATACCCAAAGTACTACTTGGTAGTAAGTGAATAGGTGAGGATCTACAGCCATTAGGTGTGTTATGAGTGCAGGCATCAGACTGGTTGTAGTGCCTCTTCTGAGGACAACAGCCCACCGTTGTATCTACACATACATAGCATTCCTGTCTTTCTGGACTGCACATACAGTTTTGTTACTTAAATGACTCTGGCTTCTTTGATTAGCAAGTAGTAAAAGCTGTTTTGTATGTGAATGAGTTAGTGACTTTTTCTCCTAGTAGTGGAATATTACCTTTCCTGGAATTTTTCCAGTACTTAGAGATGTTGGTTGCATCCTCAGAGCAGTTCTGCTGTGCTTGTGCTGGCTTACTTTTTGAAAGCAACAAGACCAAAAATTCTGTTCTAGGTGCACAGCAACTCTGCTCTGACACTTAATGGAGAGGTGAGAGTCCAGAGTAATGGCTTGTTGCTTGGACAGCTTTGAATTGTGCTTATGGTAGGAACATTCAGTCCAGGGGATGAGACTAGGTAGAGTTTAAAATAAAACCCTTGAACACCATATAATGGAGAGAGATACATGGCCCTCTTCACTAGCTGCTTTGATATCCTGAATTAGGTCCTGTTTTGTCAAACTGTTTGCTAATGTACCTGTAGCTGCTTTGAGAGTGGTGGAAGCTCTTTGAGCTATATTGTTTGCTTGCAGAAGACAAATGATTCTTACTTTATTAACAAGAACTGAGACTACGATGCACAAGAACAAAACAGTATCATTGTAAGAATTTTGAAGTCACATTTTGTTTTTTGTTTTCTTGAGCCATTTACCTTTCTCATTTGCACTGTTATGTAAAATCTTTGCCAGAATTCTGTCAAACCTTTTCACATTGATTAGAATCTAAAAGCTGCTATAAGAGGTCATCTGCTGCACTTCAGTGTTGCCTGTTAGTAAACATTGTGCCCATGTTAGTAATTTGTAACTCAGATTTTTTTTTTCCCACATCATCGTATTGCACACTATATGCATAAAATATTTACAAATAACATCTTAGTAAAGTAAGTAGAATTGTTGAAAATTAATTATAAAATTTTTTAACGACTGGAGAAGATGCAGCCTTGAGAACCTAACTGATTTTTTCCTGGAGGCTGAAGGAGCAGGGTGCAGGAAGTGCATACAAATGTTTTCCAAACCTGTTAGTAGTGTGGGAAGATGTTTTAGTTCTTAGGACATTTGCTCTAGTGTTATTTGCCTGATAATTTATTTTCAGCTTCTCTGTATCCCTTGTTGCCCTTCAGACATTTCATTAGTATTTGTCTATATTCAGTGGGATCTGAGCTGTAATACCTGGTGGCCTGCTTCCTGTCTGGGGGTAATCCACTTCTCTCATTAGCAATGAATAAATGAACCTTCAAATCTGGTCATATATCCCAAGTAGCTTTCATAACAAGGAATTCCCCAAATATGTTTTCAGTTTAATGAGTTCCTTTCAAGCAGTGGTGGTTTTTTTTTTTTTTTTTTCCTTGCATATTGACTCAAATCAGCTGTAGAGGAGTAAATGTGCCAGTCTGGGTTTAGAATACTGTCTTAACCTTATATAATCAAAATATTGCAAAGGATTTTGTATTTTTTTTTAGTATTTATTTACATATACACACTTCCAAATGCTCCTAACTTTCAAAAACTCTCTGAGATTCTCAGGTGATGTTGAGTAAGACTGGTGTGTTGACTCAACTGGACCTATAACAGATCTTGAGTTTTTAACAGGTGAAGGTTGTCTAGGAGTTCTCAGGTTTTGTGTTAATAATGAGGCCAATTAAAAAACTGGGCTCACTTCTACTATGTTTGTAATAAAAATCCACTCTTTTATGATGGTGGGGCTATACAAATCTTCAAGAAACAAACCAGACAGATCTGTGCTGAGTGACCTGATTTATGTGGATTCACATTCAGGTTTTTCTTGATCACTGATCCTGTGCTCTCGAAGGAGAATAAACCTTTTTCTCTTAGGAGGTGGGGGGGGGCAGTATACTCTCTGGACAGAAAAGGAAGTTCCAGATGGATAAGATCTTTGGGTATTTCTCTTAGAAAATGGATCCACTTGTATGGCCTGAGAAAAACATGGGACACTTCAGGTTTAGTCAGAAAGAAATTTATCTGTGAACTGCTGTGTCTGTCACCGAAATGCCAGGCTTGTGAGCCAGCAGAATTTTGTACTTCCTTTCTCATTTTTCTCACAGAAGTGTAGTTTCCCGAGTGGACAGTGTCCTTAAAGATGAGTAGTATAAGAGCATGAAAATGTCCATCTAGAAACCTTTAGCTAGTAGATCAGTTTATTTCACTGTTTTCTTTATGTCCTGATGTAGGTTTACTTGCCCAGCCATGCTGGCTCATTTGGAAATGTTATGAAGGAATGCCTATGTGTGTGTGATGTGTGAAATAACCTAGATAAAAACACATTTTTAGCTGACTGATGTAGAACTTATTTTCTGAAAGCATCACTACATCATCCAGAATGCTATAAAGGATGTAAGCTGAGCTTGTTTGCAGAATATTATTTCAATGATTATTTTTTTTTTTTTTTTAATATTCAGACATACTGCCTTCCTGTTGGGCAGTGTGTATTGGGGGGGAACCCAGCCAAAAAAAAAACCCCAAACAACAAAACAAAAGACCTGTGCCTACAGAGAAAAGCTTTTAATTGAGCTAGATTTGTGGAATCGAGTATGACATGTTTGCATCCTGATTTTCCATCTGCTATATACAAGATGGGCCAGGAGCAGGGGGCATTTTGAACTGACAACTCACTTTCATTTTCACTTCCCTTACCATGCACAAATTACAACCTTGCCTGATGATCTTCTGGAAGAAAATAAGATCAAAAAACTACAAACTATGTTAAAACAGAAGTATTGAACTCCTTACCAACATTGCAGAACATGTATTCAATTAGGATGAAATCACACAATTTGCAAGTGTTCCTATTCACTGGCTGTTGGGGTACTGCTTGATTGTGGTGGAAAGGAAGGAGAGTGGTGTTTGCAAACAAACTTTGCCCTCACCCTCGACAGAGGGAGAAAGCACAAATATTGTAGCTGTGGAGCATTCCTGGAGCCCTGCAGAACTGCTGGTAGGATTTAGCTGGCAGGTACTGTATCGCCTCCTGCTCTTGGTGCGTTTGCTTCAGGTATCTAGGTTGCATGCACTTGTGTTCTCTGGCTGCATTTTACTCTTATGTATGTGGGGGAAAAAAAATTGTTTTGCTATTATTTCCTTTAAAGATGACCTGCTTTTCCCATTTGCCGTGTAGTTTGTAGACAGAATGGGAAGAGGTCTGAGTTTCTGTGTGAAAGTGCATGTTGAACTGGTGACCTGACAGCTTCTGAGACCTTGTGCTGCTTTCATACTGTGCTAGAACTTGGTGGAATAGAAGATAAATAATGCAAGCTGAAAACATGCCACAAGGGGTAGACATTTTGAAAAGATGTTCTGCATCTGAAAGCAGAGGCTGCAAACCTGTCCTGGGTTCTCTGCCTGGAGAAAGGGTAATCAGCTGCTTCTGCTCTGAGTCTCCATCCAGTTCAGAGCCCAATGCCTTTTTCTCCACAATGGGTCAAACACTGGGCAGGAATCTGACTCCAAATTCCCTTTGGACATTTCCAGTTTTACTTTCCTGTTCTTGTATTCTTGTTTTCTCTAAAATCCACATTTCCCAAGCATAGTAAAAATCTTCTTACTGGACCAGTCCTACAAAGGAAGAGAAACTGTGTATCAGATAGCAACTGGCTGGCTTCGGGTGCATCCTGACTTGTAGAGGCTTCAGCTATTGGCTGTGCAGCTGAGTCGTTAAAGGACTGCAAATGCAAATAACAAATACCAGCATCTTATTTGCTGTAATTCCTGTCTACACCAATTTTAAAAGTTTTTAAGTAGCATTGGTTATTCATAAATGGAGAAAAACCTACCAAGGAAAGTTATCATTGTGCTGCTTCTGTGAAAATCCATATTTCCCTTTTTGTATTCCTCAAAGCTTGTGTAACTTAAAATTAAAAACCAATGAAATAAGAATCCAAACCATACATGCAGTTAATCTGACCAATGTCCTGAGATTTGTTGCTATTTTTCTGAAAGTAAATTGATTTGATTCTTATTAGATGCTCTCCCTAAATTTTTTAAGTATTTATTTAGTTAGACAAGAATAATCCAAAAGAAAACTTATCATGATCTCTGCCCTTAAAATTTTTATAAATATGCATCTCCATTACAGTATTTGTTACAGCATCTTTGGGACTGTGAATAATATTTGATGTAAGAGTTGGTTGGTCTGTTTTTCATACCTAGGTTCTGCATTTGCACTACACCTGAGAACTCAGAATCATAGAATTGTTTAGGTTGAAAAAGACCTTTAAGACCATCAAGTCCAGCTGTTAACCAAGCACTGCCAAGTTGTTACCCACTGAGGGTTTTTGATAGTGTCTTTGGTTGTGCAGGACCTTTTGAAAGAATATACCAAGCTTTGAGGTTGCCCTTGAACAAAAATAACGTGTGTTTTTGAAGATAATACCAAAACCTTCTAAAGAACGTGATGCAATACCTATATTAGCAAAATACTTTGACTTCCTCTTGAACAGTTGGCAATGACTACTTGTCTCATTGCTGAAGAAAGGCTGTTTGGGAAATGAGGAGAAGGCAGAATTAGTGCCTATCCTAGTTGCATCCTTACGAAATATCCAGTACTGAATTTCTGTTCTTTGTTGCCTCGTCTCTTTGTGTTGTTGACTGCTGTGAGTGGAAACCAAGGACACGACTGCAAAATATTCCCATAATAGTTGAGACAAAATCAACAAACTGGAGTGCATCAAGGAAACTACTGTGTTGAACATATCTCAGCTGATATGAAAGTGGACTTCAGATCTCTTAAACCATCTGGAAATGACAGTTTTACTGAGACAGGTTGACCTTTCTTGAAGAAAGGTCATGTATGACCTTACACACATGTACATGCTCACTGGGGTTTGTTGTGGGCCTGGGGTATTGCAGTAAAACTAACAATTATTATGAGCTGTTCACAATTGTTAGAATTGGAATTCTCGTGGATTTGTGATAAACTACTTGAAAAAAGTAAAAAACTTTAAATACTCTTACGTGAAGAAAAGTGTCTTTTCCAAAGTATTTCTTCAAAGGGTTATAATTCTTCTTTTAGGTAGAGTATACAAAGATGATCATCTGCTTTGTATCATGGTAACATTAAATAGAAGTGTTGGAACTGGAGAGTTCCCATTCTACTTTAAATACTTGTGTTGGTTTACACAAATGTGACAGTATTAAAAGAGGAGTAATTTGAGAGTAGAAGTCTTTGGATAAAATGAGCTCTAGGATAAACGTCCTTAACAAAAGTCTCTTCAGGGAAGAAGTCTCTCAGGGAGATCTTTAAAGATTTTTGTCAACTTATTGTGATTTAAATAATACTGTTGTCTTTATTAGTTTACAGGATTTTGTTTGGAAATTTTCAGTCTTCTTTTGTTTAATGCTCTTCATGTTGCTAGTGAATTTGAGACCATGATGGTGCAAAGAGCCATATAATCTGATGCTATTTTGTTGTAAGCTTCTTTTTTTTTTAAAAAAAAAAATAATAGGAAAAAAAACAGGAATAGCTAAATTTTATCCCTAGTAACTTATCTGGTGGGATTTCTTTTAGAGCTGTCTACAAACCGTGTCTTAGCACAGTGAAAGCATGTGGGAAAGTCTTGGTCCAAGTATACAGGAAAGTTTCACATAAAACCAAAGTTTAAGGGAAAACCCTGTAGAAAGCATAGGTTTTTCGGCAACAGTGCAACTGTTAAGGCAAATATCCTGATCAAACCTCCAGTAGCTTCTTGTCTACTTATACTGTTTTCAAAATGAAAGAAGTGGAAAATTGCCTTTTTTTTTTCTGGTTTTGCTCCTTGAATAAAACTGTGTTACATTGTATGGCTGTGCTTCATTAAACAGCTGCTCTGTTTTACCCTGGAGATAGTTGTATGTCTGTACTGCATGAAATGATTGCTGGTTAGTAGCAATTTTTATACAGCAATTTAACGAAGGTTAGTAACTGTTACCTCCAGTCTACTGTAGGACTAAGATGCAGAGCATTATTTGCCCAATTGCAGCTCTTACTGGTTGTTTTTTCTTGAAATTTTTTTTCTTTCAGTGTATGGAGGATATTGAATTTGATAACTGAAAAAAAAAAACCCAAACTCTGGAAAGAGCTGGAAGAGCTCATCTTTTATTTCAAATTATATATGCCAAATATGCAGTTCGGAAGTTCATGGCAAGATAGTGGCCATTGATGTTGAGAGAGATTTATTTAATGGATGCAATATTGTTGCTATTTTCTGCTTCTTTGTGTATCTGTCATTCCTAAATTATTTTGTAGTGTCTACCTGAATTTTTATAGAAAATGATGTGGAGATTCTTTCTGCTGTAGCCATATTTTAAAGAACAACCTGTGCCTACTGCCCCACATTCAAGCACCCTGTTATAAAAAATACAGATGATGACACTTTCATAGTTAGGGAGGTAATGATTTAAATAAGGGCCAAAGTCAAGAGAGTTGTGAGATTACGTAGAAAGTAAAAGCAATGACTCTGCTGTGCCTATATGTTCTCCTTGTGTTGCATATGAAGTAGGTGACAAATTTACCTGTCATTTTTCGTTCTTGAAGAAGAGTTGCCAATGATTATCCTCCCCAGATTTCTGAGTGCTTTTAGTGACAGCAGTGTCCCATAGACCTATATTACAGGTTGATGAAGAAAAGAGAAATCTAATTTCAGGTCACTTATTTTAAAATAGCTGAATGAGTTTTATGTGTAGACTTGAAGATCTTCACTTTATTCACATTTTTTTTTGACTTTTGGCTTCTCTTCCCCAGAAATGGAGCACTGATGTGCTGAAGATGCTATTCTAAAATTGTACAATTTCCCGCTTTTTTTAAAAAACAAACAAACAAACCAACAATTCTAAACCTACTGTGTGTATTTTTTGTACTTTTCCCAAGTGACAATAGTGTTGTGGCTGTAGGAGAAGAAAAATACAGTGATTCTTCTTCAGCAGTGCAGGTGAAGGTCACCCAGAGTTCTCTCCTGCATTTTGAGCAACCACACAAATCACAGAATAGCTCAGGTGGGAAGGAAACTCAGGTTTTAGAATAACTTTTTGTTTGGATAGGAAAAAGGTGTCACAGAACCGATTCAAGAGGCTGCTGCTGTTCTCAGTTATTTCCTATCTCTGATCCTTTTTAATAAGTCTATGGAATTTAATGTGAGCTTTGTTTTAAATAGCTATATATTTTAATTGCTTGCAAAAACAAAAATTCAGGTGGGAAGGCAGGTGTTTTCCTGCTATAAATTTTTCTGGTGATTGGTGATTCACTTGTACTTCTCTCTGTCAGTAATGAATGCTATATATAACTCCAGGTTGAGAGAGGGCCACCTGCCTCTGAGCTGGCGTGTATCATGTAATGTATAGTACAAATGCAGCCACCTCCTGCAGCAAAATGTCAGTTTGCTTGCTATAAGGTTTATTATTCAAAATAAAAAAAATGCTCAGAGTTTAGGATATATGTAAGTGGCACTTAATGGATTAGTTTATAAACCTACAAGAGACGATGACCTAATTTCAGATCAGAATGTGACCCCAAGTCACATATGTTGTATAGTTAATCTTAGAATTTTGTTTTAATAGGAAATATGTAAGATAATATGATATACAATGTATAATTACTGTTTGTAATTAATTGACATGCTACTTGAAAGTGTATTTTCTACACTAAAAGAAAAGTAGCTGAAGCTAGAGTTGCAATGGGGGTGCAACAGAAGATGATTTGCAAACAGTCGTGGCTAAGGAACCACTCTTTATTTTGCTAGGACTAACTGAAGGATTTAGGCTTCCAGGCTTGGCCAGACCTTCCCACTTAACCTGAAGAGCTGTGACTTAACAGGCTACAGTAGGAAGCAGTTGCTCCTTTGCAGATTTGCTACAGACTGGAGGAAACGAGGGAAGATACGCTTAGAAACCAAGCAGCAACCTCTTAAAAATCATATAAACACCACAATGCATTTCTTTCTTACAGCAGTAAAATTTGTACTATGGGAGTCTGGGAAAAGGTGTCCTGCAGGCCATGCACCCACATAGCTATGACTGTGGAGTTTGACTGGAGTGATAAGCTTCCCCATCCTTCCCGGTAGATTTGTGCTTGATTAACTGATGAATGAGATTCTCCTGTATGGACTGGTCTTTATATGCTCTGGTGACCATTCAAGGAACAAGATGTAACGTTACAAGCTTACTTCCCCAGGGTTTCCTGTAGCAATTGGTTTCACGTAGTGATTTTCTGTGTTGAATGCATTTGCTCCTTTGGGTTGTTACCTACTGGCATGAAAAATATTCAACTGCCTAGTGTATGAACAAATGAACTGCAGCCCACAAGTAGACAATTCACTTCATGCAGAATTTTTGTATAGGCTGCACTAACGTAATTATTTTGGTTTCACATTATGCCCTCGCTTTGCTGCTTCTCTCATGTTAACTTCTAACAGAGGTGCAAAGGTCTTATGCACTATGAATTGCATCTTTTTTAGTTGCTTCTTTCTGTCTCTGCATTTGGCCTCAGGTCCAGGAATACACGCCAAAGTGCACGTATTGTGTGCCCTGCCCTGCTTGCTGTGGACAGGTGAGTGAAGGAGGACTGGAAATTTCTGCCCATGGTGACACTGACCAGTGTGATTTACACCTGCAGTTCTTTGGTATTGCTAACATCTAGTGGTGAGTGTACTCTTTCTACCCAAGTCTGAGCAAAGAGAAAACTGTTTGGTAGGTAGTTTGTGGTGTTGGTGGTTGTGGTGTTGTTTTTTTTTTTTTTTTTTTTCCCTCTGTGTTTTTATTTGTGGAAGGCTGGGAAAGGAGTTGCTGCTGTTCCTAGGACAGCGTATGAAGCAGCGTTGTGGTATTTAGAGGTCACGTTTGGGACTGTCTTGTTGCTGTTCTAGGAAGTAATCCTTAGCAAGCTGTTTGCTAAGGTTTTGACTTGCTCCTTTTTAGAAAATTATTAGATCTTAATAATATACTACATATTTTGATGATAAAAGGTATTCTACAAATATTAACTTTTAAATTCTTTTTAAAATATCTTTAGTTTCTCTCTGGAGTGGAGGCATTATATTGTTACAATACACGGGCTTGAGAGACCTTTTTCTAGGTACAGGCACCTTGTCACAGGTACTTCATTGCTGTTCTTATGTGATATGTTTACAGATCTAGGTCTTATGCTTAATGTTACAAAGGCTATATGTGACAAAAAGACCTTAGATTTTTTTAAACTTACAAAGAACATACAAAAAGGAGAGTCTGAAGAGGAAACACAAAATGTAAGATGGTAATTTCCACACATTAGGAACTGCTTGGCTCATACCTAGGCTGCTGTGCTCTGTACTACTGTACTTACGTGCTTCTGTTTCTCTAGAGTTAGGTCATAGGCTTTGTTTATTGCATGAGTTTGCCTGGAAACCAGAGATAAGGTGTGACTGGTCGTTTTGTCAGCTGAAGGACAAGCATGATAAACTGACTTATGACTCCAAAAACATCCTTTCTTGTCAGAGACATGATACTAATTATTATTTCCAAAGGTGTTTTGGGGCTTAAATAACTGATATTTGCTGAGTGCTTTTTGATTCTCCTTTGAAATAATTATACTTGTATAATAGTAGTGTTTTGCTTAGTGAGAGCAAAGTTTGAGAAGTTACTTAGAATTCTAATAGTTGCCCTCCTGCCAAGGGCTCAGCCAAGCCTAACACAGAGCACTACTACTTAAACTGTTAAAACACTTTTCATTGTTACACTTAGTGAATCACAATTTTGCTTTATGCTTCTTTCTGCAGGAGCACTGGCATAATTTTAAGCAACAGCTACTTTAATGGGATGTAATGAGCTAAATAATATCTGTGGTGCTCATGGTAACAGTATGTCACTGCTCCTTTGTTCCCATTCTCATCGTCGTCTTCTTCAGCATCTGACCTATAATCAGTTTTCTTTTCATGCTTATCTGCAGTACTATTACTTTAGGCAAGACCTCATAGTCCCTTTCAGCACAGAGGAAAATTGATAGTATGAAGAATTACGTGAGAAGAGAATAATATGATTTTCTTGACATAACAAGTTTCCCTTGCTCTCCACCTCTGCTGATAGCAACGACATCCTTAACCAACTTCTGCATTTCCTAAGAGTAGTGTTTATAAACTAAATGTTTCCTTTCAAGCTGCAGTGTGTTCTGAATTCTGCAGTAGGTTTTGCAAATGCATAGCCTTGAGCTTTTTTAAAGTCCTGTTGGCTTTTAGCATGTTCCATAGAGCCCCATGTTCCAATGCAGTTTGGAGAATGCCTTTCCTGGAGAGCTTGGCTGGGGACAGCTTGTGCCAGGATGTGACCGTGAGGAGGAGGTGGTGCGAGTCCAGCTCCACACCCTGTCTTTGCATGGCAGCTGCTTGCTCCATGATAGGCAGGGGAAAGGGAAAGGCATTTGCCTGGTTTTATGTGGTGTAAGGGTCAAAATAGTCTTTTTCATCACCAGAAAATTCTGAAGAGGAAAAACAGAAGCTGGGGACAAATGTTTCAGATAAAATTTTGTTTCAATAATTCAAGATTCTCAGAGCTATTTATTCTCATTCCCCAAATGGTGTTTGTCTTGAACTCAAGGGAATTGTCTGACTTCACTTTAGCCTCAAGGTGTATTAAGGATGGTATTGAAGAGGAATAATTGCACTGGAAATGAGGAAGTAATAAAGCACAACTTATTCTAGGTTATTTTTTTTACATTTCTACATCGTCAGGATTTTTTTTTTTAACAGGGAGGGAAACTATATTCAGCCATGAACTTTAATACTCCTGAGAAGTTCAGTTTACTTTAGTAAAAGTTGTCAAAGTTAGTTTATCATGATTACATACTCTCTATTTCTATACCCTAGGACAATATTGTGATATTTTTTTTCATAGGCTTCCTGGGCAGGAAACAATACAGTGAAATGTAACTACAGGTTTTTCCATAGTGATGATTGATGCTGCAGTGCTCAGATATTAGTACTGAGTAGTCCAACAGGACAGTATTATGCTACTAAAATTGTAATTTACCTGTAAAACCTACATAATAAAAAGTTACAGTTCTCTAAAAATAAACTCAGGCAGATTAACGCTTTTATGAAGTTGTAGCATTGTAATGTGATTAAAAGCAGGGCCAAAGTTCTTACAGCATATTATGGGTGCCCCTTTTCAAGGGCATCTTCATGGGATTGCTTAACTGTGAAGGTAAGCAGGTGTAGAATGTTTTGGACACTTAAATGGAGAGGTGAAGCTATAGTCATAAACCTGGAGCCAGCTGCATTATCAGATGCATCAGGCTGTAGTTTCTGAAAGTTTGAGAAACTTGCAGGCTGTGCATTGAAAGGCAGGAACATGGAAGTGGAAGGATAATTGTCTGTCCTTTATCCAGAGGAAGATGTGCTGCCATGTGGGTATGTTTGTATTTTTATTGTTCTCATTGTAACTATGTGGCTTTGGTTATTTTAGTTTAATTGAATGTGTGTCAGGAGAGCTGGAAACTTCTGAGCCTCAAAACAAATATCCTTTGGGAAAGGACTTGGCCAAGCAGGCATAGTGGGAGAACACTGAAAAAACAGGTGAGGATGGAGCACTAGGCCATGCAAGTTTACCCCAACTAATTTAAAACTGGAGGAAAATGGTTTGTATTGTGTTGCTGTGGCAGAATATGTAGGCAATTTGAACTAATGAGAAATCTGAATCTTGGTGTCCTTGTACCCGCAAGCTCTAAGGCTTTGAACCGTTTGATCATGTGTCTTTTTAGCACACTAAATTTTAGTCTTGCTTTTTGTGCTTAACATATGCCTTTGTCAATCCTCCCCTGATAATTAGAAAACAATGTGATTTTGCTTTTGCTGTTATGGAAAGGTGAAGTGGTGAAAGAAGCCCATGTGGAGACAGGGTTTATGTTACCTAATCCACAGCAGACTGGCTTCTTTCCCTCTGTTGAGATATTACAGGTAAAGATTTGTGGCAGTCCAAGCCATTTCACTTTCTCTAATTTGCCTGCTCCCATTGTTCATTTTAGAGTACCCTGAAAAATTCTGTTGTCCTTCCTCTCAGAAGGAGGCATATTTTACTTGGAGCCAATCTGTTTTCAGTAAAATCCTCTTTCTGTCCTGGTAAAATTTTCCCACTGTGTTGATCTATGGAGCTGAATTGCTGATTAGATAAACTGTGAGGAAAAAGTGATTTGTCTCTCTGAAATAAATGCTGTCTGCTAGATTTCACTGTTCAAAACAGCTGTACTTTGCCTAGAGAAAAATGAGATGGGGGAAAGTTGAAACCTGGTAAAAACATCTTTTTCTCCTGTTAATCATAAAGCTTAACTGGTTTTGCTTAATGTTAGTTGCTTCTTTTTCATGTGATGTGAAATCTGAGTGCATAGATTCAAATCAAGAATGATCTCTCCTCTTAGTAACTGCCAGAAAGAAGAGTGCAGAGTTGTTTCCTCCTGAAGTGTGTGCAGGTGGAGAGTGCATCCATATTGTCTTGAATGCTGCATTGCATGTAGAAGTTGAGAAGCACACTGTGAATGGGCTGGTTTGCCTACGTGAGGTCACGCAGACACCCTAGCTCAGTTTCTTGAAGTGGTGAAGTAACAGCAGGATGTCCCTGTGCTCCCATTAATCATTCTGGAGCTGCAGCCAGGTCTCACAGGCAAACCAAACAGTCCTCAAGATGCAGTCCATTGGCTTACCTTCAGGTAGTGTACTATGTCCTAAGTGTAGTTCCTTAAACTTAATAGCACTTAAGAATCATTGAGAACTTGATACATTGACTGTTTTCATGCAGAGAAAATATTTAGTTGGGAGAATAGTGTTCAGAGATTTTGATAAACACAGGAAAATAACTCTATAATAAAGATTCCCTTGAAAATTGGATAAGTGGAGGTGTGCTGACAGGAGAAAAGTTACTATGTTTTGGAAGTTTGCATATAAAATGTTAAATTGCATTCTTATTGCAGTATTTAACTTTGGCAGCAGGTTGAATAGTTTATAGTAGTTATCATAGTTGTCATTTTCTAGTAGCAGCTTGTGTGTCTTAGGCGCTAATGTGTTTTATTTAGAGAAGGTTAATTTCTAAAATAATTTGAACATTTCTGTTTTTAAGCAGGAATAGGTGCTGACATTTAAAAAACCTCTGTTGGCACAGCTCATATGCACACAGGGTAAAGGTCATACTGGTCAACATAGAAAACTTTTGATTCATTAAAAACTTAGTGGAATACCAGCTGCTAGTATTTGTCCAGTGATCGATTAGTTTCTCTGAGATAAACATGAAGGAAAATCTTTATGCTGCAAGCAGTTTTGTCAAGTAGCTTCGAGAGGCTGCGTTTGATAGATGGAGCCTTCAGGGAAGAACCTGTAAGGAATCAATTGTTGTCCTGACTGTAACTTAGCATGAGTTCATCATTGAGCAACTCTACTCATCATTAATTCTCAGCAGCCCATCTGCCTTTTTTTTTTATTCATATGCTACCTACTTTTTGCTCTAATCACATAAAAAAAATTGAACCAAGTATTTAACATCCAGAATACTTGTCCCAATAGCCAAAATTGCTCCAGGCTTTTGTTCCAGAAGCATGCAAGGACTTGTATCTGTCAGCTAGAACCAAAAACATTTTACACTGGAAAGGGAAAAGAGTTGTTTACAATCAAAGACTTTTATTCTTGTCACTAACAAGTCACCATTCTTGCCTCCTGTCATACCTGCTCTTAGGTTAACATCAAATCTTTCAGAGCTGATCTGTCAAACCATAAGAAGGGCAGCAACATTTGCTGCATTTTCCTGGGTCTGTCTTTCCATAAACAACCTTGAAATTACGTTTGCTTTTCTGTTGCTTTGGGTTCAGGCTACTGTCCAGAAACACTTCAGGATTCAGCATAAGGGGTGATACCTTGTCACCAAGACTGGCAAAATCCAAGGGAAAGAAAAGCAATCAAGCAGGATGCTGTCAAAGATCGTGTGAATCTCTGGCTGTCTTAATTATATACAAGATAAGGCTCATAAATATCCATCTCTTCTATACTCTTAAATGGCTTGTGATTTGGACATTTTTTTTGAGAGAGAGACAGACATAGAGTGCATTGTACAGGAGTGCTTCAGTTTTTATATTTCAGACAATCCATTTGGCTTGGGATTCTCACCTGCCTTGGCCATTTTAGTTTACCAAATAGCAAGGAAAATTCTGCATTTGCCAATAATAATTATGCAATGAGGGACCCCAGGTAATATAAAACCTCCTTTATTTTGAGCTTGGCTTTGAAACTTTACCTGATCTTCACATTTTAAAACAACATCTACGTATTAGAAACCATAGATTTTAAAATAAAACTTAATTCCTAACAACATGCCAAACATTTCTGGCAAATTTCAAGTATTTCTTTTGTACTTGTCAGAGACTGTAATGCAGCTATCATGCTTGAATTTGATTTACTTGAAATTGCTGACAGGAACTGGTATTTGTACAAAGTGTTTTATGTCAGTTTAGAAAGTGGGGGGACAAATGTGAGCTATAGGTTATGGCAGTGGTGGAACATGTATCTCTGCTGTACACCTTCACTCTGGGCTCACTCTGGAGCTCCAAACTTTGTCAATTTGGCTTTCAAATTCTAGTCCTACTGTTCATGGTACCCAGTGTAGTAACAAATTGAGGCCAGCCGTGCTCAGAGCAGCTCCTTCAGAAGAGAAGCATAATCCTTCAGTTTGAACTAATACCAGATTTTTCTGGTTTAGGTAATGTGGGGAGGATTGTTTAGTAAATTTTTTTTTATCTGCCTTCTTGTCAGCTGGGAGGGAGAGCTCTGAGTAAATTTGTGATAATATCTTCTTGTCATTTTGAGAAGTAGAACTCTGAAAATTTGGTCACAGATGAACTTTTGCAAATTTTTGTTTGAATGACCATAGCTATAGAAGGTTTAATAGGTTTGTCTTGTGCCCCATTCTTTGTACATAATGCTAGAAACAACTAGAAAGGCACCAGTTGGAGGGAATGTGTTTGAGGAGGGGAATATGAAGAAAAACTTGCAAGCTGCTGTTTCATGGTAAGCCGTTTGACTGGGGTTTGTGAGAGATGATTAATATTTATCCACCCTTAGCAGTAAGCAGCACACAGAGTGCAACATCAGTTAAGATCACCAGATGCTCCTGTTACGCTTCTCTGTAAATCAAAAGTAGCTCAGCTGAAGAGGGTTTCAATTGTGCAATGAAAAGGAGATACTATCTTACCTGAACACATTATATCTGCTAAGCCTATAAAAACCTCCATTCCATACTGACAGTTCACAGGAAAAACGACTCTTGTCCCATTTATTTGCCAAGGGTTCTTCTTTCACTCCCTGAATTTGTAAGGTTTATCAGTGAACTCACACAGGATTCATCATAGTCTCCTTTTTTTTTTATTCATTTCTGTTAAATGAAGCAGGAGAACTACAGCAATAATCAAACCCTCTCTTTCTAGCTTCTGTATTATGGTTTTAACAGGGAAGGTAAGAATTGATGATTTTTTTTTTTTTAAATACCCAAAGTCTCCCACTGATGTTTTAATGAGGAATACACTTAAGAGGAGTTCATTTTAAATTGTATATTTTAGTGTGCATTTTCTGTATTGATAATAAAAAGACACTATATATAGAAGTTTTACATTTATATTTTGAAATTACTTCAGGAAGCAGTTAAACAAAAGTTAATGGTGGAGAAAACTGGTGATGTGTCACCTTTTTATTACATGGCCTCTTGAGTCTGAATGTAATAGGGAGTAATTTTGTTTCTGGATATAACCTGACTGAATTGACAATCTCCAGAAACCTGGTCTAATGTTCTTAGATTTCCAGGTACAAAAACACATTCATGGAAACTGGGTTAAATGCTACCCTTACTTCTGGATTCCCCTGCTTCTGGTTTCCTGTATTTTTCTAGGAGATTCCTCTCTTTTGTTTTTCTGGTTGTCACAGATTTCTGCAGCAGCATTTGCAGCTTGAGCAGTAGGCTTTGTGCTGACAGCCACCAGCCTCAAGTAGAGTCTTTATAAACATTTTCCCATCTGTGTGGCAACACTGTTGAAAGCACAGATCCTAAAACACCTGTTATGGCCAAAAAGAGTCTGGTAAGCATTCGCAGAGTAAAGATGAATTTTCAGTTACAGTTACATGTTGAGTAAATTGAACACAAATTTTGGAGAGACTTTGATGCTTGTAGTCACACAGTCCAGTGCATTTGAGAAAAGTATATTGAAACCAGTCTGGTCTCTGTAGATCTCAATTTTGTGGAAATAAAGAAATGAAAACACCTTCTGGGCTCAAGTGAGGAGTGTCCTACATTACCAGTTTTAGCTAAGTGCTCACTGAAGGAAAATCTGTGGAAGACAGGATGGTTGTTGAGCACCTGGAAGACCTTAATAAGGAACTTAGGCATTTTATGGGGGTCCCAAATGCACAGGGATGCTGATGAGACTACCAAGGCTCATATTATATTCTGGAAATCCAGGCCAGGTTGAACAGAAATGTCCTGTGTTGGGAGCTGAAATAAAAATAGAAACAAAACAGGTGTATGTTTGTTCATCTAGGCTGGAAGCCATTAATGCAGTCTTTGTAGATTAGTTCTTACCAGAGGTTCCCATGTTGCCTAGGAGTGATTTGTTGAGCACCGAAAGTGGGAATAGCAGCTTTAGAAGAGCTGTGGCAGCTCCTGCTTCATGATTAACACGGCAGGGTTCACCAGTTCATCCTCTTTGCCTGTGTTAAAGTAGCATAAGGAAGCTGGGCTGCATGGACATTAACCTGGGGGTTACTTACACATTCTTATGTCAGAGATTCCATGACTGTGAAGGCCATGGATTTTTTTCCCCTGTGTGTCATCCAATTTTAAAAAGTTAAAGAGGGAAAAAACCGTGATGAAAGTAGGTTTTCCATATAGGAAAGGATAGGGTCAGGGAATGCTTGGTAGTGAGGGTGCTGAATCTGTTTAGCCCTGCTGCCACAATAACCCTCTAGTGTTTTGCAGGTTGTCTGCTTGTGTTCCCTTTGGTAGTTCTTGGACCTTTCCAGCCCATTCCTGGGCTTCAGGCACACTTTCAGTTCCCAACAGCACATCCCAAACAGCAGAGTTAACCTGTTCAGTGCCCCCTACCAGAGGTTCTTTTCCAGGACCCCAGATAGTCTTATCTTCTATTTCTCTCTTGTACTAAGCCCTCTGTCAAACCTTTAATTTCTGCCTCAGGATACTTAGTTTCTTCCACTTCTGGACCTCCACTTCTACAAACTCCCCCATAGCATTTCTAGTCTTCAATCCTAATTCACATTTTTCACTTATGAATTTTGATTTTACATTCTTGCTGGCTACTGGCACTGCTACCCTCCTGCACTCTGCTCACTCAAAGAGCAGAAATGTAAGGCCTGCATGGGAGTGAAGGTGGAGTGGAGTACATATACCTGTATATCATGGTCAAAGTTTCTTTTTAAGTAAGTGGAGAGAAGAGATTCTTAGTGCAAGTGGAGAGAAGAGATTCTAGGTGCTGTTTGTGCATAAATCTCTGTTCACACTTGATCTATCCAGGGGAGCTGTGGGTGGAGTTGGTTATGTTGTCTGTCAAGTATTTCAGCAAGCACAAACAGCAGCAGCTTTCAGCACTTCTGTTTATAGCAGGGCATGTGGCTTAGTGCACATGGATGGGAAATTCCAAGTCTCTAATAATTCACAAGTTGCAGCCATACCTACCCACCCATTTCTTTCATCCCCTGGAATTTATTTGAAGATAATATTCTGCTTTTGTAATATATTTTGTTCCAGGTCTGTGCACTTGTTTTTGTACTTTTAGCAACAGAGTCATTAAAATATACTTTCTAATGAAATAGAGGTATCAAAAAAGTGTATGGAATGCAACAAACACACTTTAGGGCAAATACATATAAATGCAACTTTGTTAGTGTAAAAAGAAGTGTAACTCTTAATTTAGTGTAACAGTACAGCAGCTGCTGTGATCAAAAATTTGAAGTACTTTTAGGAAGAAATGTTTTGTTTCTCAGCAGAAGCTGATGTAATCCACTACAGGAAGTTCTAATTGGTTTTCCAGCATAAAATACCAGTTTCCTTCACTCTCCCTGCATTATAACACAAGATTGTCCTTTTAGAAGCCTACCAAGCTGAAATATCAAGGAATAGATTGATATGGGGCATAAACTGCAATATGTAGGAATATTACAGTGCCAGTAGCCAGCAAGAATGTAAAATTACATATTACATATTCCTACATATTAGGAAGCTGTGCAGTAAAAGGAAGATATGCTGAAATTCCTGCACGTTACAGACCTAATCCACTTCCTGGGGGATCCTGGGAGCTCCATGGTCAAGGATAGCCTTGTCTTTGTAAAGAACAGATGAGCCTGCATGTATCTCTTGTAATTAATGAGAAAAAAAAACCCCACTGAAGGTTCAACTGGAGAAAGCAAAATTGCAGCAAGCAGAGTGGGGAAAGTGGGATTTTATATGTAGAGTGGGATGAGTAATTAACCTTTTATTTTCCCTAGGAAATAGGACTGTTTAATCTTACAGAGAAGTTGTGTAGTGGTAGTTAGCCATTGATATAAGAGAGGAGTTGGTTTGTTATTACTGAGCCATGAAACGTTTTTTTACTGGAACTGAAATTGTTGTCATGTTTGACAGCTGAACCGAAGGAGTTACTCGTGTTGTGAAGTGAATCCAGTCTAAAGGGAGTGACACCAGCTGAGGGGGGTACAAGGGAACCCACGTGAGCAGTGTGAATCTTGAAAATAGTTTGTTTCCCACTTCTCCTCGAGCTGCTTTCAGTCCTTCAGAATGATAATGGGTACCTGATCATTAACCTTAGTACCTCAGGGCACTTCTTAACAGCAGAGTTCCGTTTTGTCCGTTCTCCCTGTTGGAAATGACCACCAAGCTACATCAGACAGGAAAGGAGGCACTCAAACTTTTTTCATGTTGGTAGTTTCATCTGTAAAAAGCTGGAAGCAGTTATAAGGTATGCATCAATGACTGTGCTGGAATAAGGCTTTAATACTAAATGTGCATGTATATATTAAAATTAATGTAACTTTAATGTGTTGGGATTTGTGACAGGATATTTGTGAACATGTGTGTTTAGACACAATAGTTTTAGTTTCAGTAATCTTTGTGGCTGTGATGCAGTCGCTGCTAGTCTTGCCCCAGAAGCCATAGATACAAAAGGAAATGACTGTTTTTTTCAGTTAACTTTGACTATATTCTATTTGAAAGTTACTGGAAAGTCCACTTATACAACTATAAAAATAAATATCTTCAAGACGAGCTTATATTTTTGTGACTTTTACTGATGGAGAGATTGGCAGATTTGTTCCATACTTTAAACATATAGTGGATTCTTCAGATTCTTTGCATAAGGCTACTTATCTATCAATAAGTCTGTAAATATTTTCCCAGGATGTGCCTCAATTATATGTTATTAATGGAATGCATTGGATATTGTCAGGGCTTGATGGTTTGCATAAGCAGTTGCTAGACAGACTAGTGATATTTTCTCCTTTATTTTGCAGCAATGTCATTAGTCTTGGGTTGAGAGGCCATTCCAAAGTGTATTTAGTTAGGCTGAGATCCTCAAAAAGAGATTTGTGTGTTTTTTTTTTTTGTAGGCAATTTTCAAATTAAATTCTGGCTTGCCATGTTATTGTTTCTTTAGAGGTTTAAAATTTATACTTATTCTTATATTAAAGAAAAATAAATTCAGGAAAATGACTTAAATATGTGTGTGCTATATAAAGATGTCAAAAGTGCTATAATTATATTTCATCAAGTGTAACTTAACATTTTAATAGGTAGTGTCTAGGGCTGATCTGACAAGGCATTTGTAAAGTTTTGAAATGAATGCTCAAAATAAGAAAACATGCCACTTAAATGTAGTGAATCATTTCTATAAGGTAGGGGCTTGCTAGGAATGCCAGAGAAGGGCTCTATTGTATTCTGAAGTGCTCTGAAGTAGGAGGTATCTGTTCTCTCACTTTTGATTTCAAAGAGAGAAAGAACCCCAAATTTCCTTTTTACCTACTGTTGAGGCAGAAAAAGGCCAACACTTTGCTAACAGGCTCTAGCATGACTTCAGGCTGAATTGGTGCAAATTCTTCAAAATATAATGAATTACATTAAAGTTATCCAACCAGTCCTTCAAGTACGTAATCAACAGCACTAAGTTGGCAAGTTTATCAATCACTTTACAAGGCAAATCCTGATTAAATAAGAAAGGGACTTAATCTTTATGCTACAACATAAATCATGTGTAGTGCTCACTAAGAGATGGGCTCAATTCGATTTTCTGCAGCTGTGCTACTGACAGCAATTATTTATAAAGCAACACAGAATTACTTGCTTTTAATCAAGAACTTGACTGGAAGTGGGAGTTGTGTATCAGCTTACCTGAGCCAGAGGACCAAGAGAAGATGCTTATCTGACTTCCATTGTACAACTATACTGGTTATATATTATATGATGGATCTACTCTATGTATGTAGCTAATCTAGACTATGGCTTTATTAAGCCCGAATACAAAAATTGAGTCTAGAGTGACACTCATAATGACTAGAGCTTCTTACCTTTTGCTTCCTTCTCTCCCTTGTCCAGGCTCTCCTTTTTCTTAGTTCTGTTAATTGCACATTTTTGTTTCTAATTTGATTACTAACTTCTCATTGTATACCTAATACTGGTGTCTAACTTTGCAGCTTAATGTGTTCATTTATATGGGATTAAACTTGAAGAAGATTTGAAGTCCCTGATATGCAAGTTGTAAATCCTTGTGTTTTTAACAGCATATTTGCAAAATATGTTCAGAAGGTGCTTAGCATCTGACTGAATCCACAAAACCAGGAAAAAAGCGTAAAGCTGAGAGACAGATTCTGCTCCAGTACATGCATGGTGCTTCCAACAAAAAAAAATGTAGTTTTCTGATGAAGAGAAGTTGCACATGTTTAACAGAGGGAAATATTCTTTCTGCTGGCATCTGGCTTGTTTATAAAGAGAGGGAGGCCCAAAGTGATAAAACGTGTGTGCTGTACATGCCTTACACACCCTGCTGAGGATGTACGTTTTCTAGTGCAAAACCTCATTTCTTTTAAATATATTCCACTTGGTTGTAGCTATAACTTTCTGAATATTTCTGAATGCATTAATATATTTTAAAGAATAGAGAAAGCTTCCTGCTGTTTGTGCATTACTTTTGGCGGTTTAATTAGTTGTCTAGAATAATGGTGTGATGTAGTTCTTAGTTCAGATGTCTTCTGCAGCTAAAGGCATGTGTTTCTTCAAGGTGTTAAGTAACTGTGGAGGCTGGGAGATGAATGAACTTTGGAAACCTCTGAAAAATTTCTTGTGTAATGATTTTTGTCATGGTTAAAGCTATCGTAGCTGGGGTTCCAGGCAGAAATATTAATCTTTGCTTCAGCACAGTGAAACAATTCCTGGATAGTTCTATTGATACTTCTCTTTAAAAGCAAATTGCTTGTAACTATTTATTTATCTTCCACTTCTAAAATATTTGACTGCATGTTCATCATCTTGCTATCTTAGTGAAAAGAGAAGAAAGTTCCTCCTGTGAGGAATGAGAGCAAAGAGTTCTGCACAAGTGTGTAGTAGGGAACTAATAGAATTCATTTATTACTGGATTCTTTCCAGTGCTGCTTTCCTGAGCAGAGGATGCTGCCAGGCCCACGTGAAGTCACAAGACAGCCACTTGGATGTGCTGCAGCCAACAAACTCGGGTGCTGTTGGTTTGGGACGCCAGCACAGCAGGAGGGAAGCTGCTGCTGTGCTTGCTGTTTGTCCTTCCTCAAAGTTTGTAATGTGTTCTAGAAGTGTAGCCACAGTCTCTCTGCCAGAAGCAGACAACTTTCCATTTTCTGATTTTTGTCTGCACAGAGATTTTGACATAAGATCCTGAGCCACCAAGATTCCTGCTATCTCTTGTGAAGGAGCAGGAATCTGAAATGGTGAAATTGCTCAGACAGAGTTACTCACAAAGCATGGAGGCCAGGTAAAGAAGAATACTAATATCAGGGGACTTGGCTCGCTGAGGTACCTGCCCAAACGCTGACCAGGCTTGGAGGCAGCCCCTGCTAATTCTGATATGTGCTCATGTAGAGGCTGACTGTGCTTCGTGTCACGGTGGGGCAATAGGGTCTGTATGTGGCATCGAGTTCTTGGAAAGCCTGCTTTGCAATGAATTAAATTTGATGTAAGCAAGCAGATTTCAACAACAACAAAGAAGCAATTAAAAGCATTAATGGAAAAGTAAAAATTTGCAAGGAAGTGTCTTTCCTTGAAGTTGCTCACTGATGTTGATGGAAAAATATAGATAAGCAGCTTTCTGGGGAATATCTACAGTAGCCAGCTTCGTTTTCTGGTCTGGGTTTGTTCACTTTTCAATTCACTTGAGACATTAATGGGATTATTCTATTGATAAGAACTGCACATGTTGCTGTTTAAACACAGTCAGGGTTGGATGTTGCTATGAGATTTGGTACATATGTATGGTAGAAGGGTCCCTTTACTGGCAAGCTTGTCACTAAGTAAATGAAACTTGGTAAAACAAACAGTGATAAAATACCAAAATACTATAACACTTTATAGATGGAAGAAAGAGAGATATGGTAATTAAAACTATATTTAGGGGTTTCATCAGGGAGACTACTTACAGTTAAATGAATCTTTTATTGTTGTGAGGTACTGTTGTATGAAATGAGATGAATTAATGTATTCCTCAGTATTGGTGAAAAGAAAAATGAGAGCCTGGGGTAGAGCCTTTGTGACACTTGCAATTTTATTGCCTCTGTAGATTGCTCTTTGATTTCCTGGATCAGCTTTTGAACTTGATTGTTTTTGTGCTGTTGTGACTCGGCAGCTAGGGCTGTGGGAATGAGATCATTCCTCTGCTTTCCTGAGTTTGGGTTAGAAACGGATACTGCAACAGAATGGGGCTCACTAGTAGGTGCTAACTGTAGAGATCTTAAAATCATAGAATGGTTTGGGTTGGAAGGGAACTTAAAGCTATCTAAGTCTGTGTCATGGGCAGGGACATCTCCCACTAGATCAGGTTGCTCAAAGCCTCATCCAGCATGGCCCTGAACACATCCAAAGATAGGGACTCCACAGCTTCTCGGGCAACCTGTTCCAGTGCTTCGTCACCCTCATAGTGAAGAATTTCTTCCTTATGTCCAACCTAAATCGACCCTTTTTCAGTTTAAAGCCCAACGCTGCATGCCCTTGTAAAAATTCCCTCCCAATCTTTCATGCAGGTAATGAAAGCCAGATATAAGATGTCTGTGGAGCCTTCTCTTCTTCAGACTGAACAACCTCAACTTGCTCATCCTGGAGGTGCTCCAAGCATTTTCTCACACTCAGGGCCCCAGAGCTGAACACAGTACTCCAGGTGGAGCCTCCCAAGAGTGGAGCAGAATCACCTCCTTCAACCTGCTGATCATGCTTCTCTTGATGCAGCCCAGGGTGCAGCTGGCTTTGCTGGTGCTGCCAGTGCACGCTGCTGGGTCGGAGTCAGTTCTTCATTCACCAGTACCACCTAGTCCTCCTCCTCTGGGCTGCTCTCTATCCAGTCATCACCCAACCTGTAATTGTGCTTAAGATTCCACTAACCCATGTCCAGGACCTTGCACTTGGCCTTCTTGATCTTGAGAGGTTTGCATGGGCCCACCTCTCGAGGCTGTCAAGGTTGCTCTGGATGGCATCCCTTCCCT
>NW_008616774.1:56070-66556 GCF_000691845.1 Merops nubicus
GAGGGTGCCTCCATCCCACCGCCCATGTCACTGGCACAGATGCTGACCAGCACCAGTCCCAGGACTGACCGCCGAGGGACACGCAGGGGCGCAGAGGGCGGGTGGCGCAGTGCCCCTGCCTGGCAGTGTGGCTGGCTCCTGCCTTTCCAGGGCTTCACAGACAGAGAATTAGCTTTGAAAGCTTTCCTCTGTCCTCCTGCTCCCCCACACCATTTTAGGCAAGCAAACAATTCAACAGTCCTTTCATATCCATTGAATATTTCCAAATACATTTTGGATGGTTTGAGCTACGAAATGATGCTAAGTTGTATTTACGGGTAGTGCTTATTCTAAAGTCTCAGTGCTGTTGTTGAGACAGTCTCTTTGTTGGAGACTATTTTTTTGAAGCCTTCATTCTGTAGCACACATGCTGTACTCTGTCATCAGCTCCCTGTCCACTACCACTGAAATCTTTTCCCAGGAATGAGAAAAGGTTGTGTTTGCAGTCCCTGAAATGTTCAGTAGAATATTTAAATGTCTTTTGATTGCCAGATTTGTTATAAATCCTGATGATGATTCATTACACTGTTGCTCAGAAGTGACAGTGACTTTTTAATATGTATTGAGTGAAAACTGAGTGTGAGAAATTGCACTGGCAACATCAGTTGTTAGAGTCATTTGTACTGATCCGATTGTGATTTTATTTATTTATTTTTTTTTAAAAAATTTGCCATGAACTTCACGTGGTCCTGCTAGTCACCTTGGAAATGTGAGCTTTTATAAAGAGAAATGCAGAACATGGGTAGCATCCACACAAACATTTAAAAATGTTGCTAATGACTGTAACTCTCTCTTGCCCTGGAGTTGGTGCTTCTCCTCTTTAGATGCCTTCCATTGCCATTGACTGTATATTTCTAAGATGTGAAGCCTTGGACTGAGAAGATGTCTTGAACGAGCTGTCACTGTAATGAGAAATGCTGCTGTGAAGATAGTCTTAGGTTTTTAACTGGATAATTCCATAGACTGTCATTTTTATTTGAAGAAGGAATGCCATTGAACAGTATCTTGGACAAATAAGACAAACATGAAAACCTAAGGACCGGTAGAAATTAATTTATACTTTTGCTTGAAAAGGAATATCAAAAGGCATCATTGCATGTTGCTTCTGTAAGCTTACATGGTTTTTTTTTTGTCTAGATACTTGTCACTTCAAGATTTCCTATTCAGGAAAATACCTGATATCAACCTTTATGTTGAAAAGGAAAACCTTAAAGCAGCACAACTGTGTTGCCTCTGGTGTGGATCCAAGGCAATTGTATCCAACTGGGGTAGGTGCTAAAGGAAGGGAAAACTTGCATGATCTTCAGCTGCATTCTTTATGTACCTTGAGAAAGAAGGCAAAGTAGCATGATTTTGGGAGTAACAGGTAGCTCTGGGGCTGTAAGGAGAATGTCAGAATCTTTTTGATTTTGAGGAAGAATTGATCTTCAAAAATAGACCCCTGTATCCACATTTAGATATATAAAAAAAATCTGAGTGTAATTAAGTTTCCATGTCAAAATGAGTCAGACTTTTTTTAGCACTTCTTTTTTAAGTCTCAACACAGCTATTTTTATTTCATCTGATGAATTAAATCTTTCATTGCTACTTCCTTTATATTACTGAGTCTGTGCTAATCTCTGAAGTATATGTAAGAATATTTTATCTAGTCATTGTATTTTCTTTTCTTGGCAACAAAAATTTGTCATTTCCACAGCTGAACGTTAGAAACATTGCAAGTTTCTGTGAACATTGAATTTATTTTTTTCTGTAGAGTTCTTTTTTCAGGAAGTCAAACTTAAAATGTATTACTTTCTCAAATAGAAATGAAGAATATCGATGGCCCTTGAAAAGGAAGTTATGAAGAATTCTGAGAAGGCAAAATACATTTTTGTCACCAAGTTTAAAAAGATATTCCAAAATATGTCCTTTTAATATAACCATTAAAATATTCTAAGTAATGATATTTGTATTAATCTGTTATATTTCATATAATAGGGTATCTGTTAAAAAAAATGAAGTAATAACTGTACTAAATCTTCAAACAAATCAATTATAAAGTTGACTTTTTTGCTTTTATTATTCAAATTTTGATGAATGTACATTTGGTCTTGAGAACTGTTAATACAATACTTATTACTATTTAATCAATCAAAAAATATTTTAGATATTGATTCCAATATAATTACACTTGTTGGAGTTAAAAACTTCTGCTGTAGATTGTGTGTAGATGGTGTACCTTCTGCTGTCCTTCCTTCTGTGCTGCCACTGTCAAAAGACTCAAATTTTGCACAAATATTCTTATTGAAGTCTATGCTATATTTTAATTTTAAAGCAAGCAGATAAATATACATGTGATAAATCTATTTGTGATACTACAGAATGTTTTCTCAGGTTCTAAAGACTGGAAAGCTTTTCTGGGATCTGTATCAAATCTTTTCCTAGTCAAAAACCAAGTTTTGGTTTATTATTCTTCTGACTTCAGGCAATAGCTGGGGAAATTAGTGGAGAAAAAGCAGAGACAACCTGCTTAAAAGTACAGCATGATAAGGCTTCATCAAGAACTCGTGAAATAAGGTGAAGTCCAGAATTCACCCTGGGACAATGAAACATTTCAGTTATGCCAGAGGGAGCTTGTGACCACTCCTTTGTCTCCGAGTTGAAGCTTTTTTTTTTTTTGCTTAGTGGGGTAGCTACTGTGAGCTTCATAATGCCTCATGAGGCAGAAATACAAGGAATAGGCACAGAAACATGCTTCCGTGTGGTTTAACATTTAATTGAGACAGAGGGCGTTTGGAGTAGATAGGTGTTTTCTGCTGGTTGTTTCTCTTAGTTTAGCTTGGTATATAGCTGCATTGCAAGTCTCAGCTCTTTGTAGGTTTCCAAACATCAGACTTGCACAGCACTGCACTTACAGGGCCTGTGATTTGCTTCCTCCTTCTCTGTTGCAGTACATCCCCATTCCCTAGATCAAAGTTCTGCAAGAAGTTCTGACAGTATTAATGAAAAGTCAGCCAGTCTTTGTAACTGTTTCTGATAATAAATATCACAATTTAAGGTGACCACAGGAGAAATACTGTTGTGGTTTTTTTTGTTTTGTTTTGTTTTGTTTTGTTTGGTTTTTTTTTGTTTTTTTTTGTTACTGATACTATTGGATCATCAGGGATGATGACCATGAACCTTGAAATCCATGGCAGAATAAGCACAAAGAGTTTCAAAGGTTAGAGCCTTTGTAGCCTCCTGACACCAGCTTTCCCAAATGTGTGTACCTGTGTCAGACAGCTCTACCAGACAGAGGAAACTGTCCAAATATGGCTTATTATAAAAATTTGACGTTTGGGTTCTTATTCTGTGCTTACACCCTACAAATTATCTTTGTTCCCTAAACAAAGCAAATGAGAACAGCACTACTTCAGTTAGTCTCTGTTCTACCTTTGCCAGCCAGTTTCTGTAGCTAGATCTAGCTTATTTTCTCTGAAGCTGCTTTTGGATAATTGCATCTAAAAAACTCCTTATAAGTAGTGAAGGAATATAAAGCTTTAGTGGAATGGTAAAGAAGCAAAATAGAGTTTTTTCAACTTCTTAATGAATTTTAATTAAAATAAATGTGTTAGTTGAACTGGCTACTCCATTACCTTTTTTTTTTTTTTGCCTGATTTATAGAGGAAAATTACAGAGAGGAGATCAAAACATGAAATTTCCATTTCTTACACTAACATCTGGAAATCAGTTGCTGCAAGTGCTTCAGATTGATTACCCAAAGTCACAGGCTGGTTTTAGAAAGCTTTTTCAGAAGAGTTTTCTGAATTGCTATTTAATATCTGTGTAAGTTTGTTAGGAACATTAAAAAAGTAATGCAAAGATTTAGGATGTAATATAATGTAAGTCAATGTGGGATCTGTATGTAAGTTAATTTTATCCATTTGCTCGTTCTTTCATAAATTCATTTAATGAATCTTGACCTGAAGTGAGAGAGTTTCTGGTGAAACTCATCTTTTTGTAGGCTACTATAAATGTTTAAGAAGTTTGTATATGCCACAAAATTTGTCAAATCCAAATTTAATGCAAATATTTCTGGAGGTGTGTTTAATCGTGTAGATGTTACCTGTTGACCTTTTACACTGTAATGAGTGTCTTCCAAAGGGACACAACCAAAACAACCAAACAAACCTGAAACTGAAGATCTGTTTTCCTAATTCAAGGATTAAATTGGAAATACAAAAGATTACAAGTGATTTAGGACTACAAAGACTGTAAAATGACATACAGAAATTCCATAAATGTATAAAAAATTAATCAGTTTTATAACTGTATTTTAATTATTTTGCAATAATTTTATTGTTAATAGTATTTTCTAGTTATAATAATTAGTATATTAAACTCAGTAAGGACCTCAATGATGAAAAGCAGATCTTAGGAAGGCAAAAAAAACCCAGATTAAAACATGAGATAAATTTATCCAAACAAGTGAAATCTCATGTCAGACAGGACTTTTCAAGAGCATCTTGGCACGGTTTTTCTGGGGTTGTTCAGGGCCCAGTTCTAATAAGTGTGCCTGTTTATGATATGGGAGTGGTAATGGAAAGGAGACTTCAAAGGTGGATTTGGGAGAGAGCTCTTGTGAAGTGATCACAATTTGAAATCAGTTCTGAAGGAGCTGGAGACATGATCCCTTATCAAAAAGGTAGAATGTCATATAGACAAAGGCAGTGCAATGCATTAAGGAAGAAAAACTGCTTGGCACAAGTGCACTGAGGCATCCGTGGGCTTTACATCCCACAACAGGAGGGGCTGACAGTATGCCAGTTTGTCAAGAGATTGAGGTTGCTTATTTCAGAAAAGCACATCTCAGTTTGGGATGTGTTAGCAAGAGTTTTGTATGTAAGAAAATGGAGGTAATTAATCTGTACTACTTGGAGCTAATGAGGCAGAATTATTGCTCAGATTTGGACATCATGCTGATGATGTCTGACACAGTGATGTCAGACATGCTGACAAATATCAAAGAGCAGAATGGAAATCATGACCTGTGAAGAAAGATTAAGTGAACAAAAAGATTATAAGAGTTTTTTTTAAAACCGGGTGTTGGACTGTGTGTAGTGCTTGTGAGAGTCAAGGTCATAATGGATTCAGGAGAACACATTATACTGTATATTTTTAGGAAAGAAGCACAAGACAGAACCATAGCAGGCTAACTACAGAGGTTATAGTATTTCCTTTGTTGCTTGCTAAGAATAGGTTTGATAAATATCTGTCATAGATTACACCAATATTCTTCAGTCCTTAAGAGAAAGTTTCTATTTCATGGTCTTTTGCCACCTGTTCCAGACTTTTCACTGATGCTATGAAAAATACACACAACATTACTTTTTTTTTTTTCCAAAATAAGGGATTTTTTGTCCTCTTTCAGTTCATTGATTTTTTTTTTTTAAATCACATGTGATATGTTTTCTGATCACACTTACATGTCTCAACACAATAAATGCAGCAAATAGTTAAAAGTACTAAGCAGCAGAGAGAAGCAGAAAGAAGATTGGAGACAGGAAGGAGAAATAATTGTCTAATTACAATTTGTGGGTGCAGAATCCAAAGGGAATGCTTTTGCTGTGATAGAGTGAAATGCTGCAGGAAGAAGTAGGTGTAATAAAGAGGAAAGTGGTGAATAAAACAGGATAACAGAGCAGGTAAGGGGAAATTCAGAAAGCTTGTGGGAGTTGAAAGAAGAATGAAAACAGCCAAGGGAATGAAGAGAGAACAGCTGACAAATAGAGACAGAAACTGAAAGGGGACCGGGGTGGGGGATATGGTGGGTGGGGTGGGCAGAGCAAGAAAGTGAAATGGCTGAAAAACTATTTCAGAGTAGGTAGTAGAAATGGAAAACAGCAGTTTCCAGGGAGAGTTCAGTAAAAGGGCTGCAGCTGGGGGAACGGCTGAAAGGTGTTGAAGGAAGCTGAGAAGGAATTGAGTGATCAGTGACAACAAAGAATTAACATTTGAGAAGTGCAGACAGCACAATGTCAAAAGCAGAAGAGTCCTACAAAACACTTTTCAGACCCTTCAGACAACTCCTATTTTAGAGCTGCTTTTGCCATGAGCCCTATTGCTTTCTTTTCCAGCTGCTGGATATTTATTCCAGTTAATATAGCTTCTGCAGCTTTATCTTAAAATCCTAGTTTGATCTCCTTTTTGGTGTGTCATTCTTCACACATTTAGTAAACATTATCATCCTTTCTAAACACAAAGGTGAAAGCTTGTTTAACATTCATTTCCTGGAACAAGAAATCCTGAAACATTAGCTATTCTGTGCTATTTTGCCAGTTTTACTGGATTTACTCGGGACTGGTGTTACAGAGATTTCACTATCAGCCAGTCTACGTTTCTCTAAAGGGGTTAGTAACATTTTAATGTCATTTACAGTTTAAACTTGGCTAGATCTTTTTTCATTGATTTCGTGCTGCTGAAATAATTGAGTTCAGTGAGTGACGAACCTTCCCTCCACCATTTCTTTGCAGTAAGAACAATAGGGAAGATAGTGAACAGTGAAGTATGCTTTTGTGTGTCCTTGGCTTTGGGAGTCACACTACAGGCAGTGCATTACAGTATTACAGTTGTGATTCACATAACTTTATTTCATAAGCTAACTGAAGAGGGAAATGCTAATTTTTTTAATTGCTCTTGGAAATAAAGTGGCTTGAATTTAGTCTGCACTCAGTTGTGGCTGCAATTTGGCTTTCAAGATTTTGGGGCTGTACTTTTATTTTGAGCTTGTCTGTTGTTGCTTGTACAGTTATTGCTGAAAAGGGGCAGAAACTCTTTCACATCACTGTTTTTTCTGCCCATTAAAAAAGCAGAGGTAAATGAATAGTTTATTAGGGGTTGACTAATTTGTTCTTAAAGGTCTTTCCAACCAAAACAATTCTATGATTCTATGATTTCACCATTGGTTAATAACTACTGTGTTAATCTTCTCCCCGTGTCCTTGGCAGAGAGTGTGAATAAATAAAAGGTGAAAAATTCCTATAAATGAAGCTGAAAAAATGATTGTTGAATAGGCAAATGAAAACTATGATATGTAGAGATGTAAGTGGGTAAAATGGCATTGACTCAAAATTAGGTATAGCCTTCCAGCTGGCATAAACCAGTGGATGCTCAGGAGCATCATCCAGGATTCTGTGCTGCAGGACATGTTTGTGGTGCCTGCATGGCCCAAACTGCTTGTGGTACTTGTGTGTGCTGTCACGTGTGTAATGGTGCGAGTGGTACCGCCCTGTTGGTGTCTGTATCCTGAACTCCCCCATCCTTTCCTTTTCAGATTAATAGTTTTAGTTTTGTGTGGTGATATTGAATCATGTGGTGGGGAATCTACATGAAGGAAAGGCAAATTGTGAGAGGAAGACATACCAGCAGCTGTCAGCAGTTGTTCAGACTTGTATGTCCCTTTATGTCTTCCTCCTTAAGTAATATCATTTTCTGCAGTAATACACATATTTTGCCCCACGAGATTCCCTTTCCCATGGAAAGGAATACTGTCTGAACAAGATTAATAGTCAGCTTTAGAGTTCAATAAACTGAGCAGATTTTGCTTAAATTTTAATTATTCCTTAATGAACTTTACAATGCTTACTGCACCAATATTTGGAATAAACAAAGGTAGTACAAAAGCAATACTTAAAAAAGTTGCTACAAGTGAGATCAGAAAAAACAGTGTTTGTCATGATTCATATGAAATGCTGAGAGAAATTTTTATTGGAGGGTAGGAATCATTCTTACAATTACTTTGGTCAGGGATAGAAGTTCAACATTTACAAGACCTGAAAATTATACTGAAATACTGAAGATGAAATATCATTTATAGATATGTAAAGTTCGTTATTTGCTCTTGTACAACTAATTTAGTTTGCTTTCTAATGTAAATTGTTTTTGGAGATTTAAAATGTTTTATTTCTATTTTTCACTTACCCTTTGAGGCACTTGATTTTGTTTTTTTTTGGCAAAGACTTTCAGTTTTACAAGGAAACCAAGAAAATAAGTAAGGCTTTGATCATGGAGTGTTAGGAAAATGAGGGACAAAATAAGGTGAAAGGAGAATGGCAATCTTATCCATAGTTTTCCAAGACCTTTAGTGTCAGTAGCAACTCTGAAGTCTGATGGTTAAATATTTCCATTGTGTTGTTCTCAGGAAAGGAGAGTTTCAACAGCAGTCTGGTTAAACAGCTTGAAGTACTCTGTTGAACAGTAACAGGCTTGTTCACAGGTTTTGTTGGAGCAGGGCTCTGAGCCTGTTTGGAATGGACAGTAACAGTGCCCTAGCCACGGGAAAATGAAGCCCTGCAGAAACCAGTTCTTCCAGTGCTACAAATTACAGCTGTGTATCTCATGTCCAGTAGGAGTGAAAACCTGTAAGGAAAAGGCTGGTGGAGGGGAGAAGGGGCACCCTTCCAGCTTTGCTGCAAAGGACGTCAGCTGTCGTAGGCCTCACTTAGTGGAAGGTAGGAGTGGTAAAGCCATGCGTTCACTCTGGGCTCTTTTGACGTAGCTCAGTGATATAGAAATGCAAATATTCTTGTAGATTCCTGTAGACTCCTTTTCTTTGTGTCCAGAGGGAGTCTCAAATTAAGCTTCTGTTTCAGGTTGTGCTCGAATGAAATTCTAACCTCTGCAGGCTTTATATTTTGATTAGGAGAAGAACAGGATAGTGTCCCTTTTTTCCAGGTCTTCCTCATGTTACTTTTGTTCATGTTCTCATGTACAGGGGTGTAATTAATAATTCTGATATTTAAAACATTACTGTCTAAATCTTATATGCCTGTATACGGTCACGTTTCTCGGAATTCAAGGTCCAGCAGATACAGGCAGCTGTCACCGTACTCAGATGACTTAGTTCATGTTTCAAGGATATCTCAATAACTACAGGAGGCAAACACTTGTACTGAAACCTGCCAAGACAGATGGGTTCCCAGGATGAACTGAAATGGCTGTTACTGTCTGTGCTGTACACCAAAATGAAAACTTGGAAAACACAAAAAAAGAAAAAAAAAAAAAAAAAAAAGGAGATGGGAAAGGCTGCCAGACAACCAGGCCACACAGCAGGTGCTCTCACCCCAACTTTCTTTTGCAGACCTGTCTAATGTGGTTTATAAAACTCACATAAACAATCAAGTTTATGCTTGTGTGTGTGATAGGTTTGAAAAGACTTATATTTGGAAATAAGTAGTATAGCCCTAGTTTAAGGGTCTTTTTCTGTACATGCTCTTCTTCCTTTTCCTCCCATACCTTTGACCCTGTTGGCCAATTTTAGCTGTTTTGTAAGGGGCTAGAGATCTCAGAGCAGAAACAAATATCTTTTCTTTTAAAAATATTAAAAAAAATATTTTATTTTATGAGGTGGGAGATAAACCATGTGAATGCCTCCACTGAAAGCAATAAGGGAAACTTGCTTTATTTGACATGAGTGAATCTATATGAAATGAGGCACTAGAAATCAGCCTGTATTATATCACTGCTTATTTCTAATAATTCCTATATGATGTTGTAGGAAGAGCTGTTGAACTTCTGGGGCAGAAGTTCATGACTTTTCATAAAATATTTGCATTTACTTATTTAACTTATTTTGCCATCAACCCTGTGACTCTAGATTTCAATGATCAAACAATTAATAGCACATATGCTTAGGTACCTGAGAGAGACTTATTTGGATGCTCTCTCTAGGCATGGAAGCTGTATGAAAACATATCAGAGTGGTTTTTCTTTTATCAGACAGTTTAGCAGCAGAGTTAAAGCAGCTCAGTCTGCTGTAGCTTCTGTTCTGCTAGCAGCTCTGCATGCCAACTGGCCGGTGTCACCATCTGCGGGGCTTTTTGTGAGGTTGTTAAGCAATTATCATTTTGATCTGGGCTATAAATGATCCAGCTCCTTCTAAGTGTTTAATATGTATGTAAGATGCCATGTGCATAATTCAGGCAAGATATTTTATAGAATTCTTGCAAAATATTTCATGTATGAAATAACATTTAAGATTTTGATGAAGAAAGCAATTCCTGGTTGTAAATGGTACATGGCTGTTTTCAATTACTTATTTAGCTTTCAGGTTATTATCTATCTAAAGAGAATGGGAAATTTAGCTTCATTTGTTGGAACCATCTTGAAAATCAGAAGCCAAAGATTCTGGCAGACACTTTGGAGGCTTGAGTATCGAGTCATGCGTAAGTGCTGAAGATCTGACGCACACCTGGGCATGTTTTGGGCAGTGTTTGCAGCTCCTCAGTGTGCTGAAATCATAAAGAGGGTGTGAAATAGAACTCATCACTACCGGGGACCCATCTGGAATCATCCATCATCCCTCTGTTTAAAATATTCTAAAAGGCATTTGTTCTAAATAAGTTTCTTTAATGAGTAATTATACTAGAGAGTCCCGTAATTTTTGACATCAGTAGGCAAACATTCATGAAGCTGGGATAAATGGAAGGAA